>NC_084747.1:37517583-37690083 GCF_033978785.1 Entelurus aequoreus
GGTTAGCCAGCAAAGCACTGAGGGAGGCGGAGGATCGACTGCATCACACGGACATTGTGGGATCAGTAGCCCAGGGAAGACTTGGTCTGGGTTGCTCATCCACAACAAGATGGAACAAAGCTGACCCTAAGGAGCGGCGAGGCTTGGTGCAGAGGGAGGTCCGAAAGGCTGAGGAGGAAAGCCGGTATGTCAAGGCAGTAGCCATGAAAAAACAGGGCAGCTGGACTAGATGGGAGAGTGTAAAAGACAGATCTCTAACCTGGCAGGACATCTGGAGCATGGAAGGCAACCGGATCGAGTTCCTGCTGTGTTCTACATATGATGTCCTGCCCACCCCATCAAACCTCCATACTTGGGGAATGGTAGCGAGCCCCAGCTGCACACTCTGCGGGAAGATAGCTAACCTGGAGCATGTCCTCTCCTCTTGTCACTCAAGCTTAGCAGATGGCAAGTTCCGGTGGCGTCATGACCAGATCCTTGCTCAGCTGGCAGAAGGTGTTGAGCAGGCCAGGAAGAGGACAAGGCAGCTCTCTAATGGGCCACGCTTCATCCACTTCATCAGGGCAGGTGAAAGCGCAGCAGCAGGAGGGAGGAACAAAGGAGTCCTGGCCACAGCAAACGACTGGGAGATGCGGGCCGACCTGAAGAAGCAGCTCAAATTCCCAGAGGAGATAGCCCACACTACCCTGAGACCTGATATTGTTCTGTGGTCTAGAGGAACCAAACAGGTGGTGCTTATCAAGCTGACAGTACCTTGGGAAGAGAGGATGGAGGAGGCGTACGAACGCAAGCTCAAGAAGTACCAAACCCTCATCCTCGAGAGCCAGCACAATGGATGGAAGGCCTGGAACCTACCGGTGGAGGTGGGCTGTAGAGGCTTTGCGGGGCGGTCGCTCTGGAGAGCACTCGGACTGCTAGGGATTGAGGGGCTGGCTAGGAAGCGGCTGGTAGCCAACACCACTAGAAGGGCAGAGGAAGCATCACGCTGGATTTGGTTACAAAGAAAGGTGCGGTGGCAGAGCCGACCTACTGAAGGACTAGGGACATAGAGTTGGGTGGCATTCAGCGGGGGTAGATCCAGGACGCTGGATCTGCCGTCGAGCCCCTCCGAAGCGTCATGGGCTTAATTCGACGAAACGTTGATGACGGGGGGTGCCCATTTGAGAATCTGCTGATGCCAACCAACTCATGTCCAGTTGAGGTATGCGGTCAAGCTTAGTTTTGGCTCAGGGAGGAGGACGTCCCTGCCATGCAGAGTCCCGCCGGTGCCTTGATGGAAGGAGAGATGAAGAGAGCGAGGCCACAGGCTCACAGATGGTGCAGGGGCGAGTACCTGTAAAGGTGAGCCAGTTGCGATACCCTTATCGTATTTTGCATATATATGTATATATATATATATATATATATATATATATATATATATATATATATATATATATATATATATGTATATGTATATATACATATATATATATATATATATACATATATATATATATATATATATATATATATATATATATATATACATATATATATATATACATATATATATATATACATATATATATATATATATATATATATACATACATATATATATATATATATATATATATATATATATATATATATATATATATATATATATATATATATATATATATATATATATATTAGAGATGCTTTAAAATGTAATATCGGAAATTATCTGTATCGTTTTTTTTTTTTTTTTTTTTATTAAATCAACATAAAAAACACAAGATACACTTACAATTAGTGCACCAACCCAAAAAACCTCCCTCCCCCATTTACACTCATTCACACAAAAGCGTTGTTTCTTTCTGTTATTAATCAGAATCAGAATCAGAAATACTTTAATAATCCTGAGGGGAAATTAAGATTCTGGTTCCTACAATATATATCAATACTGTCTGCAAGGGATACAGTCCATGATTGTGCGAGCTGCTGGTCCACTAATAGTACTAACCTTTAACAGTTAATTTTACTCATTTTCATTAATTATTAGTGTCTATGTAACTGTTTTTATATTTTTTTACTTTCTTTTTTATTCAAGAAAATGTTTTTAATTTATTTATCTTATTCTATTTTATTATTTTTTTTAAAAAGGACCTTATCTTCACCAGACCTAGTTGTCCATGAAATTAGATTGTTTAAAGGGTTCTTAAAAACCAGGTCCAGTCCAGATTATGTCCAGTTTGGGCTCAGCGTCACACACCTTCATTTATGTACACTCAAAATTTGGAAACTTCAACAACAGATTGCATATAATCTGTAAACAAAATTGTATTTTCAAAATAAGCATTTGTATACAGTCCAGACTATGTCCAGGTCGGGCTCAACAACACACACCTTCATTTATGTACCGTATTTTTCGGAGTATAAGTCGCTCCGGAGTATAAGTCGCATGGGCCGAAAATGCATAATAAAGAAGTAAAAAAACATATATAAGTCGCATTTTTGGGGGAAATTTATTTGATAAAACCCAACACCAAGAATAGACATTTGAAAGGCAATTTAAAATAAATAAAGAATAGTGAACAACAGGCTGAATAAGTGTACGTTATATGACGCATAAATAACCAACTGAGAACGTGCCTGGTATGTTAACGTAACATATTATGGTAAGAGTCATTCAAATAACTATAACATATAGAACATGCTATACGTTTACCAAACAATCTGTCACTCCTAATCGCTAAATCCGATGAAATCTTATATGTCTAGTCTCTTACATGAATGAGCTAAATAATATTATTTGATATTTTACGGTAATGTGTTAATAATTTCACACATAAATCGCTCCTGAGTATAAATCGCACCCTCGGCCAAACTATGAAAAAAAACTGTGATTTATAGTCTGAAAAATACGGTACATTCAAAATTAGGGAACACAACAACAGATTGCATATAATCTATAAACAAAATTACATTTTTAAAATAAGCATTTATGTACAGTTCAGATTATGTCCAGGACGGACTCAGCAACGCACACCTTCATTTATGTACACTCAAATTAGGAAACACAACGACAGATTGCATATAATCTGTAGACAAAATTACATTTTCAAAATAAGCATTTGAGGACTTCCCATCTTTTTTAATGTTTTTTGGCATCATTATTGGTTTCAACTATATAACTTTCGGTATCGGTTTCAAAAAGTAAAATTAATGACTTTTTAAAACGCCGCTGTACGGAGCGGTACATATCCGGTAAAACACGGACGTAGGGAGAAGTACAGAGCAGTTGTGTCTCCCAGTCAGCAGCCCCTCCCCTCTCCCCTTTCCCCTCTCCCACACACAACACAGGAGTTGACGACTGCGGCATGAGAAGTTTACTGGCGACGCTTGATGACCTCATCAAACCGCCGCGAGCGGAGCATAACGACAACAAGAGTGTGTTGTTGCCGGTGCTGTAGCCGTGGCTAACAAGCCAGCTCACTCGGTGACTGACTAACGACACCATGTCTATGGTTTGGGATTATTTTAAAGTGTGTCTGACGGATAAAAAACGGGCAATTTGCAATGACTGCAAAAAGTTGGTTATGCGAGGAGGAAGCAAGACGTCTTCCTTTAATACGAGCAATTTGATCTCCCACCTCTTCAAGAATCATAAGGAGATACACGATGAATACAAGCCGAAGATGGATGAAAAGCAAACAGCGAAAAAAAGTAGTACCACACAGTTGTCGCTTAAAGACTACGCAGAGGAAAAAACAAAAATACAACAAAAACCACCCCAAGGCGAAAGCTACGGTGGAGTTTGGTGTGGCTAGTCTGCCCTGCATGGCGCACACTTTGCAGCTTGCAGTGAGCGGAGCTGCCCTGTCTCAACGCAGCATTTCAGAACTGACTGACTGTGAGGCCACTTCAAGCACTCCCCACTAGCTTGCAGCACATTTGTGTTACTCATACAAATACGTTAGAGCAGGGCAGATTGAGCCCAGTTTATAATTTCCTGTTATATAGTATACTAAGCAGTCTTGCACTAAAGGAGGACTATGTTATTGTTTACTTTATTACTCTAGTATACTCTGGACTGAAGCTGTGTGCCTTCATTGTTTTTGTAGCTGTTGTTTTGAGGCATGTTTAAAAAAAATAAAAAATAATGCTCTTTGTGAAAGTCAAAGTATAGTATTTCCCATAGTTGTAGTGGGTATCAGGATTATCTCAGGGAGAGCATGTCCCAAATTCCAAGCTGCTGTTTTTTTTTTATAATGTCCTGCCCAGCTTCTCAGGCAAATCATATAGTAGATGTAGATGCCCATATCGGCTGTTCAGATTTACTTTACAAAAGAGAAGTGTAGGATACTTCTCTTGTTGCCTTATTTGTATTTTGACTTTATTAAATGTATTTATATTATCATTTGGTGCAGCTGGGCCGGAGCAGGAGTGGATAGAAAGAGAAAAAAAGGAAGACAGATGGGGGAATTGTGGGGACAAGAGGGGGATTGGACAGAGAGACAAAAACAACAACAGCAAACACAACAACAACAGAGCAACATCAGCAAATACGACATGTACAAATATGATGGTAAAAGTAATAGCAAATAAGCAGTTAGCGAAAATAAAAAATAATACAGAAATGACAATGAGCATTATTACACTAAAAATGGAGCAATATGAATACCAATAGAAATAGCGCTATTGATAATAAACAATACCAATACTTTACCTTTATTATCAACAATACAATTGTTCAAATGCAACAATACATATACGTAATGATAACTTGAGATACGAAAGAATGCAGAAAAATGGAGGGAAGAAAGAGAAGCAACCTACATTAACCTTGTAGATTGTTATAGTAACAATAGGTTAAGCTTTGTCAGCGTGCCATATGTTATACCCAGTTTACCCTAGGGCAATAACGTTAATATATGTTTGATGAAACGTGATTATGTGCATGAGTGTATGTGTGCATATGTACTTGTATATGTACAGTATGTGTATATGTGTGCTTGTACAGTGAATGTATATGTACAGTATGTGTATATGTGTGTTTGTACAGTGAATGTATATGTATAGAATGTGTTGTGTGTGTTTGTACAGTGAATGTATATGTACAGTATGTGTATACAGTATGTGTGTTTGTACAGTGAATGTATATGTACAGTATGTGTATATGTGTGTTTGTACAGTGAATGTATATGTACAGTATATGTATGTGTGTGTTTGTACAGTGAATGTATATGTACAGTATGTGTATGTGTGTGTTTGTACAGTGAGTGTATATGTACAGTATGTGTATATGTATGTTTTTACAGTGAATGAATATGTACAGTATGTGTATACAGTATGTTTGTATAATGAGCATGCGTGTGGATGTACGAACTTTGAGTGTGTAAATATGTACTGTATTTATTTCTATATGTATGTGGGAGCGTAGGTACCTATGTATGTGTGTATGTATGTATGTGAGTATATGTGAATTTGCATGTACAATACATTTGACTCCCAGTGTGTGCGGGAGCCAGAGTACGGCCCCAGCCTCCCCGAGAGCCCATCCCACAAACAGTAGGTGTGGTGCCCAGGGAACCAGGGACCACCGCCCCCACGCAGCCAAGCCGGACAGCGACAGGAACCCCAGAGCCTGGCCCACCGCGCCGCCCACAAGGGCCAGCAGCAGGCCGCAGACAGACGCACCCGGCAGAGGACAAGGCACGAGAAAAGCAGGGGGCAGCCAGACCCCAAGCCAGCGAGAGACCACACCCCACACGGACAGAAAGGCGGGACGCCCCGCCCGAGGGGCCCGGAGACCCCCCACAACCGGACGGGAAGATCGCCCCCGCCCCACCGGCAACCGGGCCCCCACGAGCCCCCCCCCCCACTCCCGGAGAGCGCGGCGAGGCCAGCCCACGGCCACCCCACCCAAGCCGGCCGCCACAGGACCACCCAGCACGGGGCCACGGGAACCACCCCCCCCCCCGCAGGGACCCCAACGATGGAGATGGAATAATCAGCAACCGCCCCGCCGAGTCCCCCCCCTGAGGTAGGGGAAAATAAATAAATAAAATAAATAAATAAATAATAATCATAATAATAATATTAATAAAATATATTAAAAAATAAGAATAAATAAATAATTAGCTGCTGTTTTGAGGCATGTTAAAAAAAATAATGCACTTTGTGACTTCAATAATACATATGGCAGTGCCATGTTGGCATTTTTTTCCATAACTTGAGTTAATTTATTTTGGAAAACCTTGTTACATTGTTTAATGCATCCAGCGGGGCATCACAACAAAATTAGGCATAATAATGTGTTAATTCCCCGACTGTATATATCGGTATGGGTTGATATCGGAATCGGTAATTAAGAGTTGGACAATATCGGAATATTGGATATCGGCAAAAGCGGCATTATCGGACATCTCTAATATATATATATATATATATATATATATATGTATATATATATATATATATATATATATATATATATATATATATATATATATATATATATATATATATACATATATATATATATATATATATATATATATATATATATATATATATATATATATATATATATATAGGAAGATGGATGGATGGATATATATATATATATATATATATATATATATATATATATATATATATATTTATATATATATATAGGAAGATGGATGGATGGATGGATATATATATATATATATATATATATATATATATATATATATATATATATATATATATATATATATATGTATATATATCGGTTAAACAGTGCTCAATACCGGAGTAGAGAGGAATATTCCTTAGGTCAGGAAAAAACACACTTGGAGACAATATACGCAACGAACTGGTCTCATCATGACGGCGCAGAGGCAGGGCACTACTGTGTAACACCTGAAGCAATTGCCACGCCCCCATGTAATGTACCCTATACATATGTGACAGCCACAGACGCATCAATGAACTCCCCTGAAGATCAGAGAAACCTGTGAAACAGACCTGTAGGGCCCAGGATGTCGCGATCCACCTTGTTGATTGCTGCTGTTAGTCGATCTTTCATGTCATCGAGGTCTTACAGGATTCTTTCCTTTACACAAGCAGCCAGTGTCTTTAAACTGTTTAACCCACCGTCGAATGCTTTCACTATAGGGTGGATCAATGCCAAATTCTGTTCTAAAAGCACGCTGCACCGTGACAATTGCATTTGTTTTTGCAAACTTAAGCACACAAAACGCCTTCTGTTCAGGAGTCACCATTTTGAGGGTAAATAAACACGTGGTCTTCCTATATTATGCTCCAGCTACAGTATGTGCGTTTAAGGCCAAAATCTGCAGTTTAGAACTCAATGGCATCTCGTTGTGATGCAGATTGTATATTTGCAAGTTACAGTATACATGTCAAAACCTGAAAATCAGTGTTGAATTCCTTTTATCCCATCAGATATTTCATGATTTATGCAATATTTAATAAGAACGAATAAGAACGAAATTGCGTTGCATTAGCTACAACGAGCTAATGCAACAAAATGTTGTTCTTATCTGTACTGTAAAGTTCAAATTTGAATGACAATAAAAGGAAGTCTAAATCTAAGTCTAATATTCGCTGTGTGTCAATCTAGATCAAATCAAATCGATCCATATTGCGTCTTCGGCAGCTATTTATTCAGGGAAAAAAATGTGTGCTTCCATATGGAGTCTATTGACAAATTGACAGATCCCAAATACACAAAAACAGGTACCGATACGTAGGAAAAGTTGGTTTTGCATAATAGGTCCCCTTTAAATACTCATTCGAATAAGGAGGACCAATGTTATTACATATTAGATTGTCCTATCAGAAGAAGTTTATGTTTTGGATCAATTCGAACTACAGTATTACTACATTGTAACTGTTCACTCACCAAATTTGCATTGAAACAAATGGATTGGATCTCATTAATATTGTCTAGGGCAGTGGTCCCCAACCTTTTTGTAGCTGGGGACCGGTCAACGCTTGAAAATTTGTCACACGGACCGGGAGGGGTTGGGGGTTTTGGGTTTTTTTTTTCATAAAGAAATACAATCATGTGTGCTTACGGACTGTATCCCTGCATACTGTATTGATCTATGTTGATATATAATGTATATATTGTGTTTTTAAAAAAAAAAAAAAATATATATATTTTGTTTTAATTTCTTGCGCGGCCCGGTACCAATCGGTACCGGTCCGCGGCCCGGTGGTTGGGGACCACTGGTTTAGTAGGGTAGCAGTTCCAACTGTTGTGGCCAGTGTGTGCACTATACACTACAAGTAAATAATGAACAGTATAAGAGACAAAGTAGACATTGACAGTGCTGCTGCAGTGTGTTGCTGTCAAACCTTATTTTGCCACCTGGTGACATTTCCAAAGCCCCCGGTCCCCAGACGCTCCTTCAGCTCCCAGGACCCACAGCTCTGCGGCTGCTGCAGGGGGATGCGGTTCATGGCGTCTCCGGCAGCTCCTACATTCAACCATGCAAACAAACCCTGTGAGTTGTACTCTGTCACATGACATATTTTAGACTGTGGTACGCGAGCTCTATCTACCGGTATGCCAAAGAATCCCTTGATTAAAGTACAGTGTTTTATTTTCCTATATTCAAACACAATGCTACTGTTCAAAGTGTGTGTAATGTCCCACTGGTCAAAATGCCCATCCATCCATTATCTACCGCTTGTCTCTTTCGTGTACTGCCTCTCAGCTGCATTCGGGCAGTACACCCTGGACAAGTCGCCACCTCATCGGAGGGCCAACACAGATAGATAAGACAACATTCACACACTAGGGCCAATTTATTTTTGCCAATGATTAAATATGATTTTTAGATAAAACCTCTGCCCTTTTTTTTAATGAAAACTTAGGCCTACTATGCTACTGTATTTTAATGTTGGTCATTATGGTGGTACTTGAAGAGCCACCTGTTTTCTGAGGTGGTATTTGGTGAAGAAAGTTTGACAACCACTGCTTTAAACACCTGAGGGTTAATAGGTTAAAGCAGGGGTCCCCCAAATTACGGCCCGCGGGCCGGATACGGCCTGCCAGTGTCCAAAGTTCAGCCCGCGGGAAGTCTCAAGTTTTTTTTATTTATTTGTCCTTTCTAATCTATTTTCTAACGCTTGTTACTCTCCTGGCCGCTCAGGCAAATCATATTGTCAAAAAATGCATTTTCCCATCAATAACGTGACATAATCGCGCTAGCGCTGCAGTGTCGGGCGAGCGTGCGGCAAGTGCGCACTCTTTTAGTCAATTAGTGTGTGAGGAGTATATACACAAACACACACACACACACACACACACACACACACACACACTCACACACACACACACGCAGTCCGGCCCCCGGCCCAATTTTTTTGACCCAATGCGGTCCCCGAGTCAAAAAGTTTGGGGACCCCTGGGTTAAAGCATATTCCACTGCTGGTAATGGGATGATTATGGATGGGAATCGAAAACTGGTTCTTGTTCAGAACCGGTTCTCAGTTGATCAATTCCTTGGAATCGCTTGCCAATTTTTCAGACAATTCCCTTATCAATGCCAGCGGTCTGGAATGACGTCGTTACCCAACATACGTAGTGACATCAGAAAGCAAAATGACGATTCCCAGGCGGAACAACAATCTCAAGTCGACTACATTTTACGATATAAACAGCGCGACTAATAACTGCAGGGTTGCTACTTCATCAAGAGGAGGACATATGCTGAAACATTTGAACACCAAGCAAGCAACAACTATAAATGAATGCCGCGTTTTTTAACCACGTCGATCTCATTCCAGCAGCAGCAACAATCTGCCGTAAATACAACAGGTACTAATTCACCGCCTATTATGTTATTGATTTTACCTATTAAATGTAAATGAATGCCTTCTCATTTAGATGAGCAAGACAAGAGACATATTGTCACTGGCTCCGAAGGCGGGCAGTAAGTACTAGCTCAATTTCATATCTGCCACCCAGCGCTATAGCGGCAGGGAAGTGAGTACGTTCGTGGTTTAAAGCTCGCACCAATTTGCCAGTGCTACTGATTTTCAAGAAGTGAATGTTCTATTGTAGTCGGAAAAAAGTAGCATGTTTTCCTGCAACCCCATGTTCACTCAAGACATTTCCATTACACAGGTGAAACTCATAAAATTAGAGTATTGTGTAAAAGTGCATTCATGTAAAAAGTTTAACTTAAAATGTGAAACTAACATGTGATATTATCTTATTACATGCAAGTTGAGATATTTCAAGCTTGTATTTGTTATAATGTTGATGATCATGGCTTACCGTTTTTGAAGACCCCACATTTTCTGAGATTTTCAATTCAAGGTTTTCATAAACTTTAAGCCATTATCATCAAAATTTAAAAAAAGGCTTGAAATATATTGTTTTGCATTTTATGTATATGATAGTTTTATCTTGTAAATCTGAACAAACCATTGTAACAGTGAGATTAACAGTACAATAACAGTGCAATACATTTTCATAACATGGTCACTACTGCATAGTTTCTCTTGTTATATTCTTATTTGTACTGTTATATTTTTATTCTTATTGTTGCTTTTTGTATTTTTTTTCCATTTATACCCCCATTATTTACTTTTTAAATTTGACCTCAATTCTGTATACTGCTGCTGGAATTTAAATTTTCCTGAGGGAGAACTCTCCTGAAGGAATCAATAAAGTACTATCCATCTATCTATCTATCTATCTATCTATCTATCTATCTATCTATCTATCTATCTATCTATCTATCTATCTATCTATCTATCTAATATTTTGAGTGTTACTAATATATTTTCTATGGAGATGACAAAAGATGATTAAACATATTAAAAATCTTAATATATATGTAACATTCTTGTGTAATTTCCTCTTATGTTTTATTTTGTTAAGCTTTACAGAATAACATTTATTTATTTATTATATTTATTTTCAAAAGTAACTTTTTTTCTATGCTATGTGCCTCTGAAGACCTCACTGTTGGCTTTGTAAGGTCATGTTAGCTCTAAACTAAACTAAATTGATGCTAATGTACCCTTTTGTTCTCCTTTTTTCCAAATAAGTATTGATAATAAAACCGTTAAAGAACTGAATTGTTAAGCAGAATCGACAGTGGAATTGGAACCGGAAAAATCTTCTCAATTCCCATCCCTAGGTATGATAAATTCATCATTGACACCCGATCACAATAAGACTCTACCGTAGATACCGTAGCATTGTTTATCATTTTACATATTACTAAATATCAAATATTTTTAATCTGTAACATACATGACTTGGATATATTTTATGGGGCCAAAACACTACCAGTAAGATATGGTATTGGGAAAAAAATGGCATTGTAGAAAAAGTTGTTTTGGCACCAAAACAAGTTTGGCAAACAAATAAATACAAACATTGAAAAAATACAATATTTTTATGTTTTTGTATCATGACATGTTTTCGATGCCAATATTCATATTGTTGTTCAATTGTTTTTTGTGTGTGTCTCAAATGTTTTTATTTTCAACTTCACCTTTTTCACATTCGCTTCTCTTTTTTACAGTTTCAAATGTAATGGCAGTAACTTCAAATGTGAAACTAATATGTGATATTACCTTATTACATGCAAGTTGAGATATTTCAAGCTTGTATTTGTTACTGCAGAAATACTCTGACGACGACTGCTATGGTCGGGTGTATCAGAGAGGGACGGGAATTGGAGTACAGGACACTGATCGCTGACTTTGTGGAGTGGTCTCAGGCGAACCATCTGGTCCTTAATGTGGACAAGACCAAGGAGCTGGTCATCGACTTCAGGAAGAGAGTGACCCCGGTGGAGCCCATCAAGATCCAGGGCTGGGAGGTGGCAGTAGTGGAGCAGTACAAGTACCTGGGAGTCCACTTGAACAGCAGACTGGACTGGAAGGACAACTGCAAAGCTGTTTACAAGAAGGGCATGAGCAGACTCTTTTTCCTGAGGAAGCTTAGGTCCTTTAATGTGTGCAGCAAGCTGTTGGAGATATTTTATCAGTCTGTTGTGGCCAGTGCACTGTACTTTGCAGTGGTTTGTTGAGGGAGCAGCACCAGCTAAAGGGACTCAAACCGGATTGATAAACTGATCCGGAAAGCCGGCCAAACTATTGGCACGCAGTTGGAGGCGTTTGTGTTAGTGAGGGATAGGAGGACACTGGACAAACTGCTGGCCATCATGGACAATCCTGCCCACCCACTCCACCTGACAATTAAGGGACAGCGGAGCTCATACTCCAACAGGCTCCTTCAACTTCCTTCCCGCACTGTGCGATTCAAGAACTCCTTCATTCCACACTCCATCCAGCTGTATAATCACTCACCATACAGCAATAGATGACATCTGCCTATTACCTGACACCTGACATGTTAGCTACTTCTCTTTGTTTATAATGTTTATAATGTCTATTTTCTATTTCCTGCTGGATCTACTCTCTATTTTATGCTGCTGCTGTCACATATACTGTATATACTGTAATATTGTACATGGTCATTGGTATATATTGCATATATGTTATAGACATAATATAATATATCTGTATATACATTATTCTGTAGACATATTATGTATATATTCGTATATATGTTAGATTTTTTATCGCTATATTAGTCTATTTACACCTGCATTGTCCTTTCCATCCTTACACTTTCCATCATTGTAACTGAGCTACTGTGTTGAACAATTTCTCTTGTGGATCATTAAAGTTTGTCTAAGTCTAAGTCTAAGTCTAAGTCTAAGTCTAATTTTACCTGATGGGTTGACGTGACAACAAGTTTACCTGGAAGCAGTTTTACTAGACTTAGGCTTGCAGGTAAAACACTGTAGAAAACGACAGGAGGACCAAGGGTGTCTAAATCAAGTATAAAAGTTATACGATATATTGGAGATAACCTAGCGATACATTGAGGATGCAGTATAAGTGAACAAAAATGTAATATGTTTTTAAATTATCCATGTTTGTCTCAATGTAGCCGTGATATTTGGCGAAACTCTGTTTGGAACAATCAGAGAGAAAAACAGTAATCGGAGAGAAAAACAGTAACTTTTAAATGTAAGTACAGCTGTATTTATTCATTTAAAACATTTAACATCAGACATGTAAAGATTGGCGTGATACGAGTAACCTAAATTTGTGTTAAAATACGAGACTTTGACTAACGTAACGTTGAGCGAGCTCTGTGCGGTTCTTCCTCTTGTTCCCCCGAGAGAGAGTCTAAAATCCTGGCTGTGCAGACAACTTATGCACGTAGTTTTTTTCAGCTTTTTTTTTTTAAAGTCTTACATATTTTTCTTTCTATTTTTAGACCTAAATAGGTTGACTCATGTCTTATTGTATTGTCAAATATTTTGACTTGTATAAATGAATAAAGAATGTGCTGAAACTAACGCTGTTGTGAGTCATTTTCTGCATTAGTTGCAAAATTACATTATTGGGGAATACCTTCAGCTATTTTAAATGATATTCCACATAATATTTACATGTACATTTTAAAGTACAACCATTTACAACAGAATTTGGAGGGAAAAAAATCAACTGCTAAATTGTAGAGCTGAGGGAGTATTTAAAATTAATTAAAACAATAGGCTGGACTTTTAAAGGATATTTTTTTATTCACAATTATATTAAATATCTTTAAAAAATAATATCTGAGTTGTACTTTGTGATGTTGATGTATTTACTTCAACAAGAAAGACACAGAAGACTTCTGCCCTTCTGGAACATCATCTAGATTTTCTCCATCGTGTTTCTGAGAGGACAAATGTCCAACGACACTACATCATCAAGTGAGCAAATCTGTGAGTGACTGCCATATTACATTTTATTTAAAAACTGAACTAATAACGCAATACAAAAACATAAAAGTATGTACAAAACAAACTATAATCTGCTACCCAAGAATTAACACCAAGAAAAAAAAAAAAAACTGTATATATATATATATCCCTTGAGGAAAAACTAACCTAAAACATTTGTATGCACGTACAACACTTAAGACCTTAAGTAAATCATTATGTGGAATTGAATTATGGAATGAATTAAGCAAATCAGTTAAAGATTCAATTGATTCAAGAACTCCTTCATTCCGCACTCCATCCAGCTGTATAATCACTCGCCATACAGCAATAGATGATATTTGTCTATTACCTGACCGCTTCTATGTTAGCTACCTCTCTTTGTTTATAATGTCTATTTTTTTGCTGGATCTACTCTCTATTTTATGCTGCCCTTTTCTTTTTTCTTTTTGCTGCAGCTGTTACATATACTGTAATATTGTACATGGTAATTGGTATTTGTTATATATTGTATATATTATATAAAAATATAATATATCAGTATATATTATATACTGTATATATAATATGCAAATATTACATATATGTTATATTTTATTTTGCTACTATGGTACATTTTTAGTCTACTTAATACCTGCATTATCCTTTCCATCCTTTGAAACTGAGCTACTGTGTGGAACTATTTCCACTATTTATTGTGGATCAATAAAGTTTGTCTAAGTCTAAGTCTAAACAACGCACTAATATGATCCAGTTAAAGAGGCTGTTCAAATTAAAAGTGCTTACAAAGTACAAGGAAGACTTGTGAACCCCGCCTTCCGCCCGAATGCAGCTGGGATAGGCTCCAGCCACCACCGCGACCCCGAGAGGGACAAGCGGTAAAAAATGGATGGATGTACACTAAAGAAGAATTTTGAGAAACACCTTAAACCTTATTGAAAATTAGATATTCTTCATCTCAATATGTTAACATGACTAACATAATTATCTATTACAAGAACTCCTGTATTGTGGCCAAACAGCTCAATTTTTGCTTCATCTGACATTACATGGACAAAGATAAGACATTCTGTAGGAAAGTTATGTGGTCAAATGAAACAAAAATGTAGCTGTTTGGCCACAATACCCAGCAATATGTTTGGAGGTGAAAAGGTGAGGTCTTTAATCCCAGGAACACCATTCCTACCGTCAAGCATAGTGATGGTAGTATTAGGCTCTGGGCCTGTTTTACTGCCAATGGAACTGGTGCTTTACAGGGAGTAAATGGGACAATGAAAAACGAGGATTACCTCCAAATTATTCAGGATAACCTAAAATCATCAGCCCAGAGGTTGGGTCTTGGGCGCAGTTGGGTGTTCCAACAGGACAATGACCCCAAACACACGTCAAAAGTGGTAAAGGAATGGCTAAATCAGGCTAGAATTAAGGTTTTAGAATGGCCTTCCCAAAGTCCTGACTTAAACGTGTGGACAATGCTGAAGAAACAAGTCCATGTCAGAAAACCAACAAATCTAGCTGAACTGCACCAATGTTGTCAAGAAGAGTGGTCAAAAATTCTACCAGGAGCTTGCCAGAAGTTTGTGGATGGCTACCAAAAGTGCCTTATTGCAGTGAAACTTGCCAAGGGACGTGTAACCAAATATTAACATTGCTGTATGTATACTTTTGACACAGCAGATTTGGTCACATTTTCAGTAGACCCATAATAAGTTCATAAAATAATTCAACTTCATGAATGTTTTTTGTGACCAGCAATTTTGTGCGCCAATGACTCTATCACAAAAAAATAAGAGTTGTAGAAATTTTTGGAAACTCAAGACAGCCATGACATTATGTTTTTTACAAGTGTATGTAAACTTTCGACAACGACTTTATGTATTAGTAAATGCTCTGAAGTCGGAAAGGGAAATTTTGTAACAAAAATATATATGAAATTATGTGATGTATCGTATTGCAAGTGTGTTCATGTTCGAAATAAACTCAAAAACTGTATCATAACTATTAAATACGTATAATATCTTTAAAAATAATTTGACTTGCTTTGTAAAGAGAATCATGGTCCCTCTGTTAAGAATAACAATTAAATAATACATAAAAATTTGTATAAGAAATAAAAATATCCCAACAACCTAGTTTGCTTAAATCTACTGAGTAAATAAAAACTATTTTGATAGTAACACATTTGACCAGAGTGCTTTACGAATTAGATAAGTGGTGAAAAATTAATACAAGTAGTTCACTATATTATGTTTTAAGATGTCCTTCTGTGCAGGAGATGAATCTGCCGAAAGCAACATACATATGCCTACTCAAGATACATTTAAAAAAAAAAATTTCCTTCATGATTTCATGTTTTGAAGCTTTTTTAAACTTGATTTAGTCGCCCAGGGCTTGCGTCTTCTTCTACAGTGTTTTACCTGTCCTGCATGCCCACGTCTAGTGAGACTGCTTCCGGGTAAACATGTTGTAAGCCCCGCCCACAGGCACCCGCCTCCCCTTCTGCCATTAATTTTGAAACCGTAACAAAAATAAGCAAAATCGTAAAAAAGCGAATGCTAAAAACATTTAAATTGTACACTAATACGAATATTGGCATTGAAAACATGTCATGATACAAAAATATCCACCAAAACGATTGTATTTTGTTATTTTTTTTAATTCATTTGATATTAAAACTTGTTTCGGTGCCAATACAACTTTTTCTACAATGGCATGTTTTATCGATACCAAATCTTAATGGCAGTGTTTTGGCTACAAAATCTTTAGCATCCATTTCTCAATGCAGTTGCACACCTCTGCAACCTATAACAAATACATTATTTGTAAAGATACTGTTCAAAGTGGTGTATTCATAATGTGCAGGCTGGTGCCTCTCAGTGTCATTCATGTCTAAATGACAAACATGTCTAATAATGAACTTTACAGGCCTATTTAATCACTTTATGCCGTGATAACGACCATGTATTCTCATGTGATTTGCACAGAAAAATGACTTTCGTCTGTCTGACTGAAACGTCTGATCATTTTCATGAAGATTTATTAAGTTATCGTCGGATAAACGTGAACCTTACCTGTTGACTCAGAGTTGTGAGCGCCTGAAATGATTAACACAAATTAAAGTCCGCTTTCATCCTTTTTAGTTTGAGTATTGAAAATCTTGCCGAAAAGTTCTTCAACTTCCTGATAGTGAGATTTCCTGTAAACCTGCATAGCCACGCCCACAGGAAGGCGGAGTTTCAGCCTGGTTCAACACAATGTTAAACCCGTCGGTCACGTGACTTGTACTGTACTGTAATAATACATTACACATAACATTCATACAGTATATATATGAACATAAATTATAAAAAGTCACATATGCGCATTTAAACATGTTGTGTTAGTTCAATATTTACACAAAATGTAGAATTCAATGGTAATACTCAAGTAAAATAATAATAATAATAAATGAATAAATAAACAAATATATATATATATATATATATATATATATATATATATATATATATATATATATATATATATATATATATATATATATATATATATATATATATATATATATATATATATATATATATATATATATATATATATATATATATATATATATATATATATATATATATATATATATATATATACTGGATAGATGGATGTTTTAAAAAATGTTTTTACTCTTCGGCACTATATCTTTCTGAGTGCAAAACTAGTTTAATCATTTGTTCTCCAAGTTAGATCCCTGCACACTATCATGCACATGTTAATAGATTTGAAGGTTGTATACAGTGTAGTCAGTAAACAGTGCTATGTTAACATGTTGCTGACATATGCATGTTCACTGCAAGTGTAACAAGTAAAATACAAAAAAATACTTTTTAGCATAACCTAAGTTGAACAATATGACATTTTCATTATTTTGTAAATGTCCAATGGTTATAAGCAGGTGGTCAACTATTTTAGTTTCCAAAAATACAAACAATAACATGATGTACAATGTTGTATGTTGTTTTTCTTTAAATTGCCAAAATGCCATCACTGACATGTATCGGATGACACTGTAGTCTTGAAATGTATTTGAAAGAGCATGGAGTGTATTTCTTTTGTATACATACGGTATGTGTTCTTATCAGTAATAGTTATTTTTGTCAATCAAATATCCCCATTAATTTCTTTAAATGAAGCGGTCATTAAAGGAGCCATGTGTAAGAATATGGACAGAAATGGTACTGCAATCACATTCGAAATTCCCCTCCCCCTCTCCCTGACTGAGGTTGCCAGATACGCAGCCAAATCCAGCTCGATCAACTGGCCTACTCCAAGGAACTTTAAACCTCCACTGCCTCTTACTCGGGGGTTGAGGTGCTGGGACAATAATAGTTGAATCGACAAGCGTTTTGTCAATAACAAATCTCTAACCAACACATTTTACAAAGTAATTAGGCTATTTTCAGGAAGAAGTACGTCATGCCTGCATACAATATCACAACAAATGGCAATCATACAGTTATTGTCAGTACTATCAAAAAACAAAGACTAAAACAAACTACAACCAACGCTAGCAATGGTTATACTGGTGAAAATAAGTAGAGCATGCTTAGCAGCAAAACTAAAGAGGAGACATTTTAGCCTATAAGCTACTGTTTCAAACGTTTCAGATTGCCATTCACATGTAACTTGGTACCAGTAGTCCACAATATGCAAACACGAATGAGGAATAATTTTATCATGTGATTTGGCTGTCTCCATATGTCTTGTATTGCCATGACAGCCCTGCTGTTGTTGGAACCCATTTCCTCAGCTTATCAGCATTTTGAGAACGAGATAGGCACAGACACTACCCATATCCACATAGGTTTTATTTGTCTAAATTATATTTTACCCTGTCAGTTCGATTATCAATCAATCAATGTTTATTTATATAGCCCTAAATCACAAGTGTCTCAAAGGGCTGTACAAGCCACAACGACATCCTCGGTGCAGAGCCCACATACGGGCAAGGAAAAACTCACCCCAGTGGGACGTCGGTGAATGACTATGAGAAACCTTGGAGAGGACCGCATATGTGGGTAACCCCCCCCCCCCCCCCCCCTCTAGGGGAGACCGAAAGCATTGGATGTCGAGTGGGTCTGACATAACATTGTGAAAGTCCAGTCCACAGTGGATCCAACACATCAGCGAGAGTCCAGTCCACAGCGGGGCCAACAGGAAACCATCCCGAGCGGAGACGGGTCAGCAGCGCAGAGATGTCCCCAACCGATGCACAGGCTAGTGGTCCACCCGGGGTCCCGACTCTGGACAGCCAGCACTTCATCCATGGCCACCGGACCTATGCAACTCCCCCTCGCAAGGGACAGGGGAGAAGAGGAGAGAAGAAAAGAAACGGCAGATCAACTGGTCTAAAAAAGGGGGGTCTATTTAAAGGCTAGATTATACAAATGAGTTTTAAGATGGGACTTAAATGCTTCTACTGAGGTAGCATCTCTAACTGTTACCGGGAGGGCATTCCAGAGTACTGGAGCCCGAATAGAAAACGCTCTATAGCCCGCAGACTTTTTTTTGGCTCTGGGAATCACTAATAAGCCGGAGTTCTTTGAACGCAGATTTCTTGTCGGGACATATGGTACAATACAATCGGCGAGATAGGCTGGAGCTAAACCGTGTAGTATTTTATACGTAAGTAGTAAAACCTTAAAGTCGCAACTTAAGTGCACAGGAAGCCAGTGCAGGTGAGCCAGTATAGGCGTAATATGATCAAACTTTCTTGTTTTTGTCAAAAGCCTTGCAGCAGCATTTTGTACCAACTGTAATCTTTTAATGCTAGACATAGGGAGACCCGAAAATAATACGTTACAGTAATCGAGACGAGACGTAACGAACGCATGAATAATGATCTCAGCGTCGCTAGTGGACAAGATGGAACGAATTTTAGCGATATTACGGAGATGAAAGAAGGCCGTTTAAGTAACACTCTTAATGTGTGACTCAAACGAGAGAGTTGGGTCGAAGATAATACCCAGATTCTTTACCGAGTCGCCTTGTGTAATTGTTTGGTTGTCAAATGTTAAGGTGGTATTAGTAAGTAGATGTTGGTGTCTAGCAGGACCGATAATCAGCATTTCCGTTTTCTTAGCGTTGAGTTGCAAAAAGTTAGCGGACATCCATTGTTTAATTTCACTAAGACACGCCTCCAGCTGACTACAATCCGGCGTGTTGGTCAGCTTTAGGGGCATGTAGAGTTGGGTGTCATCAGCATAACAGTGAAAGCTAACACCGTACTTGCGTATGATGTCACCCAGCGGCAGCATGTAAATACTAAAGAGTGCAGGGCCAAGAACCGAACCCTGGGGAACTCCGCACGTTACCTTGACATAGTCCGAGGTCACATTGTTATGGGAGACGCACTGCATCCTGTCAGTAAGATAAGAGTTAAACCAAGACAAGGCTAAGTCTGACATACCAATACGTGTTTTGATACGCTCTAATAAAATATTATGATCGACGGTATCGAAAGCGGCGCTAAGATCAAGAAGCAGCAACATAGATGACGCATCAGAATCCATCGTTAGCAATAGATCATTAGTAATTTTTGCGAGGGCTGTCTCCGTAGAGTGATTTGCCCTGAAACCGGATTGAAAAGGTTCACAGAGATTGTTAGTCACTAAGTGTTCATTTAGCTGCTGTGCAACAATTTTTTCGAGAATTTTGGAAATAAACGGAAGGTGGGAGACCGGTCGGTAGTTTACCATGAGGTCAGGATCGAGGTTAGGTCTTTTGAGCAGAGGATGAATAACCGCTTTTTTGAATGCTAGGGGAACAGTGCCGGAGGAAAGTGATAAGTTTATAATATTTAACACTGATGGACCTAATAATACAAACAGTTCCTTGATAAGTTTCCCAGGAAGTGGGTCAAGTAAACATGTTGTTTGTTTTATCCCACTTACACGATGTAATAATTCCTCTAATGTTATTTCATCAAAAATAGAGAGACTATTTTGGAGGGCAGTGTCCGTCGTATATACAGTCGTATTTGTGTTAATAGAACCCAGTTGTAGCTGGGATGCATTGTCTTTAATCTCCTTTCTAATGAGTTCAATTTTCTTATTAAAGAAATTCATAAAATCATCTGCCGAGTGGGTGGAGCTACTGGGAGGAGTCCCTTGTTGGGTTAACGATGCTACTGTACTAAACAGAAATTTAGGATCGTTTTTGTTGAGGCGGATGAGATTACACATCGACATACAGGCTAACGGGCATATATTTCCCCCGTTAGCCTATATGTCGATTTGTATGCTCCCATTGACCGGGCGAGCATGCTAAGCATTCGTTGCACGAACATACTAGCTTTGTTAGACAAGATCATAGACTGTATTGGACAATATAGTTTACATACGAAACATCCATTTCCATTTATTACAAGTAATAAGAACATTTATATGCTTTAGTTACCTATCAAGGAGGAAATTAGCAAGTTTGGCATAAGATCAAAAAATCTTCCCCGCTTTTAACCGTCTCCATCTTTCAAAGACATCCTCGATACAAATCTCCATTTTGTTCCTGGCTTTGTCATGAATAAATTGAGAATCGTAACGAGGTCTTTTAGATTTACTAAGGTCTGACATGTTTAGTAACTTTACCAGTGGCAGTAGCCATGCGAATATGGCAGTGCGTAACTGGCAACTTGGATGTGACACACTCACAGACTTTCTCTTTGGTTAAAACGGTGGAGGGCGGGACATCGAAATGAAAACAATACCAAGATTTTGGGGCTGTAAATCAAATTTTGAAATGAGCATAGCTGAACTACTGTTATCAGTTATAGAGGTATTCGAAAAGAACATGCTTTTTTAATGCCTTTTGACATATCAGGGCCATTTAATGATGACTTGACATGTAATTCTTACATATGGCTCCTTTAAATGAAAATGTCTGGGCCAGCTGGGGTCAAAGGTCATGCTGGTATACAGTTACGTTGATTCCTAAATGTTTCACAATCTGCATCTAATAAAAGTACACTAACTGTGTATGTAATGAGTGGAGTATGACTACAGGTTTGTGCAATACTTGAGGGGTTTGCTTTGCAGTGAAATTCATGGAACAACAGAAACCTTCCCTGAAATACCAGCAACATTATCATTTGTCATCATGTCCTTTACCTCGACACGCCTGAGGATGCAGAGAATGTTGAACAAATAACTGCAAAAGATAAGCTTAGCTGTCTGCTTTTGATCATGGACAAAACATCTGGTTTCATACAGAAAGAGATATGACTGGAAAGTCATCTGTGTGTGTGTGCATGGACATTTTCTCATTAATCCGAGGGAAGGGAGAGCTAATGTTACACAGATGGATGCAAACCACCTCCACCCATCCCACTGCTTTAAGTGGACCTTTTAATGGAGTCAACAAAATATTGTTCCACTTTTTACTTTCATATGTGAGCCACCATGGAGGAAGATTTACCCAGGAAAGAATGGATTGGAAAAAAGAAAAAAAGATTGCGGTCGTGACAAATGACTGCTGGTGCCAAGCGGTTCATCAGTCTGGCACAACGACAACAACAATACACAACCTCTGCAAAGCGCAAGAGTTCACAGAGAGCTGAAAAATTCATCATAGTTTCCCATTCTAGAAAAGGAAATATGTCACCTCCAAATGCCATCCATCCATACATCCATTTTCTACAGCTTGTCCCTTTCGGGGTCGCAGGAGCCTATCCCAGCTGCATTCGGGCGGAAGGTGGGGTACACCCCGAACAAGTCGCCACTTCATTGCACAGATAGACAGACAACATTCACACTCAAATTCACACAATAGGGCCAAGTTAGTGTTGCCAATAAACTTATCCCCAGGTGCATGTCTTTGGAGGTGGGAGGAAGGCAGAGTACCCGGAGGGAACCCACGCAGATCGAACCCAAAACCTTCTTAGTGTGAGGCAAACACACTAACCCCTGTTCCACCGTGCTGCCTCCAAATGATGAAAATGTAACACTATGTACAGTCATAGCAGGCACCTGTCTACATTTCTGCCAGTGGGTGCTCGGTGTGTCACGGCGGTAAATCTGACGCTACTTTTCTGAGCATGCACGGTTTTTGCTTGGTGGTGAGAAATAATTTGCCATCAATCCCACGTGGGTGCTCGGACCCCGAAGCACCCGCGGGATCGGCGCCTATGTACATAGTAATGTATTATATTTACACAAGACATTGGCAAACATGCAAAATCTACATCCAACACAAGTGCTGTATCAAAAATGGTTCCTTTACAAAGAAAGCATTACTCAATTTTGATTGACACTGTCTCATGGGGAAGGCGTGGTTTGGTTGGTAGAGCTACCGTGCCAGTAACCTGAGGTTTTCTCGTTTGATCCCCGTCTTCTGCCATCCTAGTCACGTCCGTTGTGTCCTTGGGCAAGACACTTCACCCTTGCTCCTGATGGATTTTGGTCATGGCCTTGCATGGCAGCTCCGGTCATCAGTGTGTGAATGTGTGTGTGAATGGGTGAATGTGGAAATACTGTCAAAGCACTCTGAGTGCCTTGAAGGTAGAAAAGCGCTATACAAGTATAACCCATTTATTGTGGTTGTATTTTACAGTGTTGTGTTGTACTGCATCATACTTGCTGTATCTAATCCTTTGCTAAAAAAATACTAAAACGTTTTAGATTTTGGCCAAGTACTAGGTGTCATTACATTGTGCACCAAATTAAGTGTCAAAAGTACTGTATGATTCTGTACAATATTGACATACTGTACATTGAAATGTGTCAGGTTTAAATAAAAACTCACTTCCAAAAACCTGCTTTAAAAATATGTAGTATGTTTTTTCAATCAATCTTTAAAAACTACTTCTATATGAAGGACACATATCACCTTAAGATAAGAGCCTTTGCCATTTTGACAAGCTGGTTTGGGTGTAAACATGTGGCTCAGTTTTTTCTTTTCTGACAACACAAAAAACAGGTTACAATATGAACTATTTTCCAGGGACTTTAATACTTTAAAAGTCAGTTTTAATAGGGATGGTAAGAGTAAAGACTTCACCGGGTTGTATCAAACTCCAGTTATGACATGGTTGGGTAGCTTTTAATCACTGCGGTCTAAGGGGAAATTTTGAGGCGCATTGCATCTTCCCTAAAAAAGAAAAAATACCCCCCAAAAAATACTCAAATTGCATTTTATAACTTCCTCTTAATAGTAGAGAAACAATTTTGGGTAGGCCTACATACATAGCAGCAGCAACAAGGCAAGCACGGCTGAGGCAATACAGTCACTTCCATACTTAAAATCTAAAGTTTGGCAACACTATAAGTTGTACGATCAGAAACTGTGTGACAAGAATCCAAAATGCAAGGCAGATTGTGTGTGATTCAAAAACAGTGTTTGGCAAACCCAGCACAGTGGAAGGGGGTAAAGTATAACAAAAAAATAAATAAGGTTAATCTAGTCCAAAAGGTAGCGCTTCAACAAAAAGTGAAGCCAAATGCTGGACAAGATGGTCCGAAAGTAGTAACAGGCGCAGCAAAAAAAGGCCAGGAAAAAGTAGGAACACAAAAACACAGTACAACTTACAAAAAAAACAGAACAAATCAATACTTGCACGGCCAGAAGCAAGGAGCCAGGAGAAAATGCGAATGAGCAAAATTCCAGGTGCAATTCGCTAACCAATGCAGGGAACCAAATCGCTAACCAATGCAGGGAACCAAACCGCAACAAACAATTACAGCAGCAAGGTTTGTATACCGTATTTTTCGGACTATAAGTCGCTCCGGAGTATAAGTCGCACCGGCCGAAAATGCATAATAAAGAAGGAAAAAAACATATATAAGTCGCACTGGAGTATAAGTCGCATTTTTTGGGGAAATTTATTTGATAAAACCCAACACCAAGAATAGACATTTGAAAGGCAATTTAAAATAAATAAAGAATAGTGAACAACAGGCTGAATAAGTGTACGTTATATGACGCATAAATAACCAACTGAGAACGTGCCTGGTATGTTAACGTAACATATTATGGTAAGAGTCATTCAAATAACTATAACATATAGAACATGCTATACATTTACCAAACAATCTGTCACTCCTAATCGCTAAATCTGATGAAATCTAATACGTCTAGTCTCTTACGTGAATGAGCTAAATAATATTATTTTATATTTTACGGTAATGTGTTAATAATTTCACACATAAGTCGCTCCTGAGTATAAGTCGCACTCCCGGCCAAACTATGAAAAAAACTGCGACTTATAGTCCGAAAAATACGGTAGATTGATTACCAAATGCACCGCAGGTGTTTCCCTTGACTCCACCCTCTTTCAGGCCTCTGAGGAAATGTGAAGAAACAGAAAAGCAGAGCAAAGGTCAACAGAACAAGTGAAAAACTCAAAATAGCATGCAATAAAGAACCAACAAAAGATAAATTCACAACTTACCTCATAACTCATTTCAAAAGGCAAAATCAACATCGACGAGGTTTATTTGAATTGTCCTACATCATGATCAGGATGAAAACTGAGATTGAGAATCCAGATACATAGTTTATCAAGTTCGAATGTTTTGAGAACTCCACAACTATTTTTTTTGTGGAAAAAACAAGCTTAAGTAAAAACACACAAACACACGTTACTAATCATCAATGCCACCATGCTGCTATTATTTCAGTAGCAAGAAAACAAGTCAAATCTAATTAAATTTGGCTGCATGCTGTGATTGGGAAAAACAACTCAATTAGAATGTATGTGAAGATGAATGTTGGATCAAAAATAATAAATAATTGGATTCATGTAGTGAAAGATCATTTTTCTTTCAGTGCACATGAACACGGTGGTGGTAAGCTACACCTGTTACCACAGCTGCCTTGAGAACATTGCTGCTAATTCGCACCAACAGGTTCTCCGACCACCATCAAACATGCTTTCACATTCATACTCCAGTTTGGCCTGCACTGGCGGCAAAGTGAGTAAAATGTCTGACAACAACAAAAGCAGTGACTGGGACAGAGGAAGCAGAATTCAAACCCCTCCCGTTACTGGAAAACCTGCTCTACCTCCTGAGCCACTGCAATCCGTATGGTGAGCAATCAATTTTTAATCCCTGGAGAGATGCAACCTCAGTCGAAGCATTTAAATCCCACCTTAAAACTCATTTATATACTATATCTTTTAAATAGACTCTGTTTTAGACCAGTTGACCTGCCGCTTTTCTTTTTTGCATCCCTCTCCTGCAGGGAGAGGTTACCAGATGGCCAGGGATGATCCCTGGAGATATAGATAGATAGATAGATAGATAGATAGATAGATAGATAGATAGATAGATAGATAGATAGATAGATAGATAGATAGATAGATAGATAGATAGATAGATAGATAGATAGATAGATAGATAGATAGATGGATAGATGGATAGATAGATAGATAGATAGATAGATAGATAGATAGATAGATAGATAGATAGATAGATAGATAGATAGATAGATAGATAGATAGATAGATAGATAGATAGATAGATAGATAGATAGATAGATAGATAGATAGATAGATAGATAGATAGATGGATAGTAATTTATTGATTCCTTCAGGAGAATTCCCTCAAGTAAATAATGGTATAAAAAAATAATTATTATTATTTTGCATCCCCTGTCATCTTAGTATCCCCCTCCCCCCTAGAGAGGAGTTGTACAGTCTGTCCCGTTACTGGAAAACCTGCTCTACCTCCTGAGCCACTGCAATCCGTATGGTGAGCAATCAATTTTTAATCCCTGGAGAGATGCAACCTCAGTCGAAGCATTTAAATCCCACCTTAAAACTCATTTATATACTATATCTTTTAAATAGACTCTGTTTTAGACCAGTTGACCTGCCGCTTTTCTTTTTTGCATCCCTCTCCTGCAGGGAGAGGTTACCAGATGGCCAGGGATGATCCCTGGAGATATAGATAGATAGATAGATAGATAGATAGATAGATAGATAGATAGATAGATAGATAGATAGATAGATAGATAGATAGATAGATAGATAGATAGATAGATAGATAGATAGATAGATAGATAGATAGATAGATAGATAGATAGATAGATAGATAGATAGATAGATAGATAGATAGATAGTAATTTATTGATTCCTTCAGGAGAATTCCCTCAAGTAAATAATGGTATAAAAAAATAATAATTATTATTTTGCATCCCCTGTCATCTTAGTATCCCCCTCCCCCCTAGAGAGGAGTTGTACAGTCTGATAGCGTGTGGGACAAAGTAGTTTTTTAGTCTATTAGTCCTGCACTTGGGATGAAGCAGTCTAGCACTGAACAGGCTCCTCTGGCTACTGATAACGGTATGCAGAGGGTGACTGGCGTCATTCATGATGCTCAGTAGTTTTTCCACAGTCCTCTTCTCTGCCACCGTCACCGGTGAGTCCAGTTTTATTCCGATCGTAGAGCTGGCCCGCCTGATCAGTTTCTCCAGTCTGGAGCTGTCCTTCTTAGATGTACTGCCTCCCAGTATACCAGTCTGGAGTATGTGCTAGCTGTTCTAAGTCATGACCCAGTGTGAACCAATCCTCCATGACATGGATGGAGTCCTCCTACAACCCTCTGCTTGCCCCCAATGGACTGGACTCACATTATCATGAATAATTTGCAATAACTGTACCAATCTGGCATCCATTGCAGCCAGTCACAGGATGCGGGGTCCTCACATGATTGATTGAACTAAGCCAAAAGGACTTCAAATAAAAACCTGAATGGCACACAATAATCTTGACTGTACTGAGGGAGTCAAGGAGGTTCAAAAGTACAAAACTCCTGACATCATCTCTGTTAGAAAAGTACATTCAGCAAGGTTGAGTGATGATGAGTAAACTACTTTCCTCCATCAGTTCAGTAGAAGTTGACAGGCAGCATAATGGAAATTATGTTGAAACAATTTACTCCCCATTAAATCTTGAAAAACGCCTGTGGAAATGACTGAAGTGTATCTGTATTTTATTTGTGACGTTTATCTACTATACATCTTCTGCAGCTCCTGCCCAGTTTCATTCAGTACCTGGAGGGAGGGTGGTGTGTAGGAATGTAAACTCCTCCTCGGCTGCACCGTCATCATCAGGCCGGTAGAGCTGCAGTATTTCTCCTCTGAGGTCACAGCAAACAACCGCCTCCTCTTTCTTCTCCTCTCTCTCCTCTACACACTTAAAAAGGGAGAACGACCACTGGAGGAGCTCAGTCCCAGAGGCGAGAAATCCATCCAACATCCTTAAATCATCATCCTTTATTTGGTAAGCTACTCTTTTCTGTGCACATGCACTTCTTTATTTAAACATTGTGCTTTCTGCTTAGTCATGTTAAGAACGTTCCAGGTCCATTATCTACAGTATATTTTTCACCATTGTCTTTGCTCACTTTGAAGGAGATTCACTGCAGAATATGCATTTGTATCTGAACACATATTAGGATTTTAAAGGCGTGGTTTTGCTGTTTTTTTATTGCTTTACATTATAATGTAAGTCTTCTAGAAAACACAAATTAGACCAAAAAATGTGTCTTAAAATACGTAACGGTGTATTAGAACATTACATATTACATACAGAGGTTATTGTGAAAAATATTCTTCCTCTAAGTATTGCCATCGTCAGTTTTTATAATACTAATACATATTACAATGAAATTTAAATGTAATATTTTTTTATAAAAACATAATGCATACCACAAATTGAATATTTAAATAGAAATAAAGGTGCTATTGAATATTACAATATAAAAAAAAAAAATCATACAATTTTAATATCACTTTTGCCACCTGTTAAATTTGTTATTATTCAAATAAAATTATAAACATATAAACATTAAACAAATAATTAAATGGGTGGCTATTTTGAAGAAGTTTGGACACACCTTCTCATTCGATGTGTTTTCTTTATTTTCATGACTATTGTAGATTGTCACTGAAGGCATCAAAACGAACACATGTGGAGTTATGTACTTAACACAGAAAGGTGAAATAACTGAAAACATGTTTTATATTCTAGTTTCTTCAAAATAGCTACTCTTTGCTCTGATTACTTTTCCGCACACTCTTGGCATTCTCTCGATGAGCTTCAAGCACACAATGTAAATAGTCATGAAAATAAAGAAAACGTATTGAATGAGGAGAAGGTGTGTCCAAACTTTTGGCCTGTACTATATATATATATATATATATATATATATATATATATATATATATATATATATATATATATATATATATATATATATATATATATATATATATATATATATATATACATATATATATATATATGTACGGTATATATATATATATATATATATATATATATATATATATATATATATATATATATATATATATATATATATATATATATATATATATATGTACGGTATATATATATATATATATATATATATATATATATATATATATATATATATATATATATATATATATACATATATATATATATATATAATAACAGAAAAACTATAACAAATGAAATATGTATACCAGATAATAATAATAAAATCAATATAATAACAAAAGCAAAAAATAATACAAATAGACCTTTACGAGTACCTTTCTGAGAACTCAGAAGAGCAAAAATAACCACAATATTAAATCAATGAATTACAAAGTATCTTAATCTATCCACATTATATTTCTCAAGAGTTTGGCGATATTTCGTTGTGCAGCAACTTCGGTTTTGTTATGGTTTTCTGTCATTCAGAACTTTAATTGTTGCATACATTTACAGGGCTGCAGTCCCTTACCAGACTAATGACTCAGATTTGAGCCACTTGCATTCTTCAGAATCTTTAGGCCTATAGGAGCATAGAGTAAGTCATACTGATAATCTGCTGATACTCCACAGAATTGCATGTTCAGTGAAAGTGGTGTTGCATTCTCGGTGCTGTGGTCATTCGGGTTTATGACTCATCAGGTTAAAAAGCCTTGAGAGTTGGTGATCACTTTGTGGCCAACGATGACCACACTCAACAATCAGTTTACTGCAGTTTGGAAACAAAAACTCTGTTTGAACTTAGGATTTGTGTCCCTGTCTAAAGTTTCTTACAAAAAGAAGGCATTAATGCCTTCATCTGTGTCGTCCTCCTCCTGCCTCAGTGCATTCCTGAAAGATAGGATGACTCAGAAGGACAAGTCTTTGTCTTTATGCTGAACTCAGGGGATTTTTCCTCACTCCCATGTTTGCACCCTCCCTTTCATCTCCTTCCAGAGAGAAGTCTCAGTTCTGCACCTCTTTACCTGCCTTGTCTTTCTTTTTGTAGACATTTTGAAAGCCTGGCAGTGAGTCCTGCAGTGTCTTCAAGGCAACAATTGTAGCTTTATGCTCGGGGGCACTTTTTCAGAGCCTGAGTGAGTGAAGAATGAATAATGGTTGCAAAGTAGCTTTCTGACATAGCACATATTGTAACACATTGTACATGAACAATGGCTTCACTGATGCTTTAGTGAACCGGTAGGTCAAACGGGTTCAAAAACATGTTATGATCTGACCAGTGAAGAGCAACAAAAGCATACTAATGATGTGCCAGTTCCTCTCACGTGAGTTAATTTCATTAAAGGTCCCATATTATACTACTTTTCAAATTAAATAAATATCTTGGAAGAGTGTAATGGAAGTGTGTTAGTAAAAGTCTATTTTTTATTTTTTTACCAAAATTTTAGGAACTTTAAGTTGCTGGAACCTTTAGATCCTGGGACTATAGGTTCCCATAGACCTGTGTGTTTTGTGTTTCCATCACATTTCAAAGTTCAGGGTAGTTGATAAAAATCAGGCTGACGAGTGGAACAATATATTTCTACATTGATACCATGTAAATAAACAGACAATATTACCGTAGGTCATGTAACTTTTACAAAAGTGTAAGTAAATGAAATACAAAGCAATAATACACTAAATAATAGGATTTAAAAACAAAGTGTACCGGATTTTACATAAAAAGTCAGCTTGGATTTTGTCCACAGTGAAACCCTACAGGTGATTCCTTATGGTCCTTTTTAGCTGCAAATACTAATATGTAAATGTCAGTGTTTATCTCACGGTGACACATCCGATTTTGCGTTAGCCTGTTAGCATTAGCATTTGGTTCACTTGGGTTGAGACTAATAACTATACAAATGGCATTTCACTGACTAATTTTACAACATGTAACAAAGTAAATATAAATACATATTCTAAAGTATAATATAAATATAAAGTAAATATTTGATGTGATTTACCTTAGTTCCTCTCGTCCTTGATTTCACATTCATCTTCAAACTAAGAGGTCGGACTCCCAGTGAGCAGCTCGCCCCGCCACTTCGAAGTCCGGCTGAATATTTTGTATTACACTGTAAATATGTTTAAAACAGCCCGTCCATGTCTTGTAGCTTTGCATATATAAAGGAAGTTTGTAAAAATTCATAAATAGCATGATTGCATACTCATTTCAAGTCTACACCTGGTAAAAACACTGCAAGATAGTTCCACTAACCAGCGTTCTTCAGCACACAGACGCTCCATAAAAGTTGCTGTAAGTCGAAAGTTCCTTTGGTTCTTCTTTCTCTCCGTTCTCAAGTATGATGTAACAGAAACAGAGATAATGTGAAACAAACAAGTGGTCCTCAAAAAAAACAACTAACTCTGTTCAACCAATCAGCGTTCGAAAGCATGGCCCGCCCCTTTAAGGTTCATGGGAACTCCCAAAAATCCCACATCTCTACCCGGAACTAAAAATAGTTCCTGTAGAACTAAATCTTCCCTGGTTGTTTTTGGTGGAAACACAGTGGGGTACTTTAATTATAGTTTTTTTTCGGACTGGAAGGCGCACTTAAAAACCTTTAATTTTCTCAAATTGCCGGGTGCGTCTAATGTACGAATTAATTCTGGTTGTGCAATTAAAGGCAATTGTAAGCAATTATCTTCAGTACATGGTGTAATGATAAGTGTGACCAGTAGATGCAATTCACACATTAGAGATACATGTGGACTGCAGGTTGATGCCCCCTGTTCAATAAATGACGCTAGCAAGTACAGGTTAGCAAGTACACCCAAAACTTTGATGTATCTGTCACGACGTGGACTATGAAGTGGTTTGTTTTCCCGGAATGCAAAGCGACTGGAACGGACAAGGCTTGCAGGTAAAGACATGATTTAATTTTACTCAAAAAGGAACAAACAAAAAGCGTGCACAAGGCAGAGACACAAACTTATCAAATGAAAACAAAACTAACACTAATACAGAAACTATGGACATGAAACAAAACAAAACTTACGTGGCATGGCATGAAACGAACAACCGCATGAAAACAAGTCAGCATACAGCATGGTACAGAATATTAGGGGTATCAATAGAGCAGAGCAGGAATAATGTTAATGTCGCCAGAACGACTAACTGAAAATGACAGGCTTAAATATTTTCTCCTGATTAAAACAGGTGCGTGAGTCCAAACAGGTGAAAACAATGATGGTGACCAAACAAGGGAGCGTAAACAGGAACTGAAGAGTCTTAAACAACCAGAAAATAACAAAACAAAACATGACCATAGAACATGACAGTATCATTGAGAATATATAACATTACACATGGCGCTCAAAAATCCGTCAAAATGTTTTAGTACGACTTTGGTAAACTAGTAAACTGATGGATTGTCGGCGCATTATGACTACCGTAGTCACACATACGGGTATTATTATGGTGTGTGGAAACGGACCCCAAAATGGCACCTACAGTCGTGGTCAAAAGTTTACATACACTTGTAAAGGACATAATGTCATGGCTGTATTGAGTTTCCAATCATTTCTACAACTCTTATTTTTGTGATGGAGTGATTGGAGCACATACTTGTTTGTCACAAAAACATTCATGAAGTTTGGTTCTTTTATGACTTTATCATGGGTCTACTGAAAATGGCAGCAAAACAGGCCCAGAGCATAATACTACCACCACCATGCTTGACGGTAGGGATGGTGTTCCTGGGATTAAAGGCCTCACCTTTTCTCCTCAGAACATATTGCTGGGGATTGTGGCCAAACAGCCCAATTTTTGTTTCATTTGACATCACATGGACAAAGATAAGACCTTCTGGAGGAAAGTTATTTGGTCAGATGAAACAAAAATGGAGCTGTTTGGCCACAATACCCAGCAATATGTTTGCAGGAGAAAAGGTGAGGCTTTTAATACCACGGACACCATTCCTACCGTAAAGCATGGTGGTGGTAGTATTATGCTCTGTGCCTGTTTTGCTGCCAATGGAACTGATGCTTTACAGAGAGTAAATGGGACAATGAAAAAGTAGGATTACCTCCAAATTCTTCAGGACAACCTAAAATCATCAACCCGGAGGTTGGGTCTTGGGCGCAGTTGGGTGTTCCAACAGGACACTGACCCCAAACACACGTCAAAAGTGATAAAGGAATGGCTAAATCAGGCTAGAAATAAGGTTTTAGAATGGTCTTCCCAAAATCCTGACTTAAACGTGTGGACAATGCTGAAGAAACAAACCCATGTCAGAAAACCAACAAATTTAGCTAAGCTGCACCAATGTTGTCAAGAGGAGTGGTCAAAAATTCAATCAGACGCTTGTGGATGGCTACCAAAAGCGCCTTATTGCAGTGAAACTTGCCAAAGGACATGTAAACAAATATTAACATTGCTGTATGTATACTTTTGACCCAGCAGATTTGGTCACATTTTCAGTAGACCCATAATAAATTCATAAAACAACGAAACGTCATGAATGTTTTTTGTGACAAACAAGTATGTGCTCCAATCACTCTATCACAAAACAATAAGAGTTGTACAAATTATTGGAAACTCAAGACAGCCATGACATTATGTTCTTTACAAGTGTATGTAAACTGACTGTATTAGACGTATTATCTGATGTTTTGTTTCGACCTATTATGCAAAAGCAACTTTTCTTACCCATTGGTTCCTGCTGTTGTGTATTTGGGATCTGCATAAGTCCTGAAAATTTGCACACGTCTGCCATTGTAGCCCACCCCGTAGTCAAGCTCCTTCTTTTTCTCTATCCTCTTGTTGTAGGGCATTCATGCACCACTGTCGCCATTTCTAATATAAAGTAGCAGACAGTTCTAACATATATTTGTCAGTATACTTGCTATTGAATCGCTAAAAACTACGGTGGAGCCCATTGTGCCCTATGGTCCAAAAAATATGGCATCAGGGTAAATGGGAAATATCTTGTGTAGGTTCCTGCGTTTGAAAAAGGTCAGTTGTTGCTAAAATTTTGACCATTTCAAGTGCGTTTAGTGGAAATTAGCTGTCTTGTGTGTCTGTAGCGTCGATGCTAATTAGCTGTGTTGGTCCACGTCGGAGTCTTTGTCTCTTTTCCACTTTTTACAGAAACACTGTAACTCGGAACTTGTCCAACGTAATAGCTGCCATGTATCACATACACTGACGTAGCATTAAAGAGTCCGACAGGAGGACACAAACGTTAGCAACACGGCTATGTTAGCTACAGTGTTAACATTACGGTAGAGTATTTCAACAGCAACATCATGCTCGGTTAGCTTATTCGTTGAAGAAAAATCTAATGATCATATTAACAGCTCCTACATCAGGATGAGGAGTTGACATGGCATAATTTTAAGATGTGTAGCAAAGCTTGTAAAAAAAGTTAAAGTTAAAGTTAAAGTTAAAGTACCAATGATTGTCACACACACACTAGGTGTGGTGAAATGTTTTTGATTGATTGATTGAGACTTTTATTAGTAGGTTGCACAGTGAAGTACATATTCCATACAATTGACCACTAAATGGTAACACCCGAATAAGTTTTTCAACTTGTTTAAGTCGGGGTCCACTTAAAGGCCTACTGAAATCAATCAATCAATCAATGTTTATTTATATATAGCCCTAAATCACAAGTGTCTCAAAGGGCTGTACAAGCCACAACGACATCCTCGGTACAGAGCCAACATACGGGCAAGGAAAACTCACCCCAGTGGGACGTCAATGTGAATGACTATGAGAAACTTTGGAGAGGACCGCATATGTGGGTAAGCCCCCCCCCCCCCTCTAGGGGAGACCGAAAGCAATGGATGTCGAGTGGGTCTGACATAATATTGTGAAAGTCCAGTCCACAGTGGATCCAACACGTCAGCGAAAGTCCAGTCAAATGAAATGTTCTTATTTAAACGGGGAAAACAGATCCATTCTGTGTCATACTTGATCATTTCGCAATATTGCCATATTTTTGCTGAAAGGATTTAGTAGAGAACATCGACGATAAAGTTCTCAACTTTTGGTCGCTGATAAAAAAAGCCTTGCCTGTACCGGAAGTAGCGTGACGTCACAGGTTGTGGAGCGCCTCACATCTGCACATTGTTTACAATCATGGCCACCAGCAGCAAGAGCGATTCGGACCGAGAAAGAGACGATTACCCCATTAATTTGAGCGAGGATGAAAGATTTGTGGATGAGGAAAGTGAGAGTGAAGGATTAGAGGGCAGTGGAAGCGATTCAGATAGGGAAGATGCTGTGAGAGGCGGGTGGGACCTGATATTCAGCTGGGAATGACTAAAACAGTAAATAAACACAAGACATATATATACTCTATTAGCCACAACACAACCAGGCTTATATTTAATATGCCACAAATTAATCCGCATAACAAACACCTCCCCCCTCCCGTCCATATAACCCACCAATACAACTCAAAGACCCGCACAACACACTCAATCCCACAGCCCAAAGTACCGTTCACCTCCGTAAAGTTCATACAGCACATATATTTCCCCAAAGTTACGTACGTGACATGCACATAGCGGCACGCACGTACGGGCAAGCGATCAAATGTTTGGAAGCCAAAGCTGCGTACTCACGGTAGCGCGTCTGCTATCCAACTCAAAGTCCTCCTGGTTGTGTTGCTGCAGCCGGCCGCTAATACACCGCTTCCCACCTACAGCTTTCTCTTTGCTGTCTTCATTGTTCATTAAACAGATTGCAAAAGATTCACCAACACAGATGTCCAGAATGCTGTGGATTTTTGCGATGAAAACAGACGACTTAATAGCTGGCCACAATGGTGTCCCAATATGTCCGCTACAATCCGTGACGTCACGCGCAAACGTCATCATACCGAGACGTTTTCAGCAGAATATTTTGCGGGAAATATAAAATTGCACTTTACTAATCGTATTGGCATGTGTTGCAATGTTAAGATTTCATCATTGATATATAAACTATCAGACTGCGTGGTCGGTAGTAGTGGGTTTCAGTAGGCCTCTAAATTGATTCATGATACAGATATATACTATCAGATATATACTATCATCATAATACAGTTATCACACAAGATAATCATCAGGGTATATACATTGAAATATTTACATTATTTACAATCCGGGGTGTGGAGGGGGGAGGGGGGTTAGGTTTGGTTGTTATCATCAGTCATCAACAATTGAGAAGAGAGAAATGGATATTGAAACAGTGTAGGTCTGACTTGGTAGGATATGTACAGCATGTAGTGGACAGAGAGAGAGAGAGAGAGAGAGAGAGACAGAGAGAGAGAGAGAGACAGAGAGAGAGAGAGATCAGAAGGCATAAGAAAAATTACCTACATTTGATTATTAACAATCCGGGGAGGGTGTTAGATTAGTCCTCTGCATTTGACCCATCCCCTTGTTCACCCCCTGGGAGGTGAGGGGAGCAGTGGGCAGCAGTGGTGCCACGCCCGGGAATCATTTTTGGTGATTTAACCCCCAATTCCAACCCTTGATGCTGAATGCCAAGCAGGGAGGTTTTTATTTTTTATAGTCTTTGGTATGACTCGGCCGGGGTTTGAACTCACAACCTACCGATCTCAGGGCGGACACTCTAACCCACTAGGCCACTGAGTAACTTGAAAAGCAACAGTTTAAGCACCTCGCCTCTTAAAAGAGTAGCAAACGAGTAAGTGTCTCGGGACAAATAATAATGTTAGAACGTCATTAAAAAAAAACAATTTTGAAAAAGGGGAGCTTTAACATGGAGATGACAAAGCGCATATGAGCAATGCTCGAATTAGTATTTTCGTGTAGCAATGCAAGTATGTTCCGTGCACATTCTCACAGTTTTAAACATCCACATTTCAGCCTCATAGCACAAAGACAAGAATGTCACACATACATCTTTTACAAACTCAGCGCCCCGTCATCGTTACACTTCCTTGTCACTGTCAACATAAACTCCATGCAAGTCGTCCAAGAAAGCAGTCGAAGGGAATAAAGTACACACCAACTGAATTCCTTTGCAAAATAAGAATATCTCATCATGTGTGCAGATGTGCTTGTTAATATCTTATTTGCTGCGTATGTTTGGTCCACAGATGTGGCAGTGCCATGACTCAGTGTCTGGCTTCTTCTCCGATTGACTTCTTCCACTCATATTTGACCTACTAAAGAAACCACATTGTCCTCTAACAATTCACCACTTCAAGTTTGCCTAAGTAAGAAGAAACTCAATTTGTGCCATGGCTGTTTTTGGCTCTTTTTAGGGCTTGATCTACAAAACCCAAAACCAGTAAAATTTCAATGATTTGCAAATCCTTTTCAACTTATATCCAATTGAATAGACTGCAAAGACAAGATATTTAACTTTCGAACTGGGAATCAAAATGTATTTTGCAAATAATCATTAAATTAGATTTCAATGGCAGCAACACATTGCAAAAAAGATGGCACAGGTGAATTTTTACCACTGTGTTACATGGCCTTTCCTTTCAACAACACTCAGTAAATGTTTGGAAACTGAGGAGAACAATTTTTTAAGCTTTTCTGGTGGAATTATTTCCCATTCTTGCTTGATGTACAGCTTAAGTTAAGACTTAAGGGACGGCGTGGCGCCGTTGGGAGAGCGGCCGTGCCAGCAACCTGAGGGTTCCTGGTTCGATCCCCACCTTCTACCAACCTCGTCACGTCTGTTGTGTCCTTGAGCAAGACACTTCACCCTTGCTCCTAATGGGTAGTAGTTAGGGCCTTGCATGGCAGCCCCCGCCATCAGTGTGTGAATGTGTGTGTGAATGGGTGAATGTAGAAATAGTGTCAAAGCGCTTTGAGTACTTTGAAGGTAGAAAAGCGCTATACAAGTATAACCCATTTACCATTTAATTTGTTCAACAGTCCGGGGTCTGCGTTGTGGTATTTTAGGCTTCATATTGCACCACACATTTTCAATGGGAGACAGGTCTGGACTACAGGCAGGCCAGTCAAGTACCCGCACTCTTTTACTATGAAGCCACGCTGTTGTAACACGTGGCTTGGCATTGTCTTGCTGAAATAAGCAGGGGCGTCCATGAAAAAGACGTTGCTTGGATGGCAACATATGTTGCTCCAAAACCTGTATGTACCTTTCAACATTAATGGTGCCTGTGTTTGCCTACGTCTGCCGTTGCTTATGCAGTCAGGAAAAAGAGAAATGTAATATTGTTTGTCCATCACTTGGTTTGTTAGCTATCTATATTTCAGGAATAGACAGACAGGCGGTTGCCATCAGCACGGAGAATGGGTTCATTGTGACTCAAACAGAAAAGATAGAAAACTCCTTCAACATATGCGAAAAATCGTGGTCCACTATATTTGTTTCCGTTGTTGTTGATTACATGCAGGCTTGTTCTCGCAGGTTCACGGAAAATAACGTAAAATGTTGTAATAGTTTCATTTATAGCCAGTTTCCGCCTAACTCACAATCCAATGAACAAATAGTGATCCAAACAATACTCGCCTTCACACTTGCAAGCTAATTAATAGCGTTTGCGGGCTGTCAAGCAGGGCCTCATGCATGTCAGATACCACAGACTCCAGAAAGGGTGGGAGGCACATGTGTTTATGTCTGATGCCAGCGGGCTTGTACGTTGTAGGGCTTGATATGTGTTTCACAGCCAGTATTGTAGCAGGAAACACATGTTTTCAGCTGACATGGGGGAAAGAGAGGGGGGACAGCTAAGCCCTACAGCTGAACAAAAGGAAAGCAAAAAGGAGACTATAAACATACTCGTCTATCCGTGGGGTTCTGTTTGAGGGTTAAAAGTGCTGGGATTTGACACAACAACTCATATGTGACACTTCTTCTTTCACGGTGAGTGTGTGAATGTTAAAGTGTTGGTCTTGTGTGATACTTTTTGTGCGTTGTGGACTCGGTGATACCAAAATATATCTCTGATTTCTGTGAGGTCAGTCAACCAAAGAAAGTGAGTCAGTAGACAGCACAGAAGAAAAACTTTCCCAGGATTAAAGGATCAGACATGTATGTTTGGTTTCTGTACACTTTAAGGGGAATCTTCTGAAGGCACATTCTGACTGCAGGAAGCCTATTGTGCAATGGACTGCAGGAACTTTTGTCTAAATGTAGTTCCTGGGTAGTTTATCTATCCTTAAAAGAGTCCCGGCTCGTTAGTAGTCCTTTTGAAAGGTTCCAGAACTTGTGGTCTGCTGCATGGAAAATGTTTGATGGAATGACTACTCATTGCATTTTTTTTTAATTACATGCAGGACAAAACACGCTGACTGTAAATGAACAGACAATGACGCATAAACTATTTTAACCCATTTTTTATTATGACAAAACAAAAGTAAACTACAGTCTGATGTGGAAATGTTTATTGAAAAACCATGTCATTGCCTCCTATTACAATGATTAGGGTTATGGATATGCTATTAGTTTATTTCAAACATGCATATAGTTTACATTGTAATTTTGTATGGAATAATATGCATGAAAAGTTGAACTGGAGTGTCAAACCATCATCCTACATGACTTGATGTGATGCAAGACACATCTTATGACATTAACAGCTCTCTCCAAGCCACCACAGAAAGATAAAAACAGCAAACATGTGATGATAACCATGGAACCAGAAATGGAATTATAAACTTAACATTTTTGATTCCAAAAATATCAATAATGCAGCACTAATATACAATATCTCAATGCAGTATCTTCAAATAGTTATTGTTACTTTTTTAGTTTTATGTTACTTTAGTTTTACTTAGTTTATCAAACAGTTGTTAGGTCCCTTCATTGTTGATAGGGATGTTAAAATGTTGTCTGTACAGGTTGCAAAGGTTTTATGATGATGACAGAAATTTCAAATCAGGGGTCTAAAACGTAATTTACTCGGGGACCGCTGGAGGTTAAGAGGGTGGAGTGCCATCTCTGGGTTGGGGAGGAGATCTTGCCCCAAGTGGAGGAGTTCATGTACCTCATTGTCTTGTTCACGAGTGAGGGAAGAGTGGATTGTGAGATCGACAGGCGGATCGGTGCGGCATCTGCAGTGATGCGGACCCTGCATCGATCCGTCGTGGTGGAGAAGTAGCTGAGCCGGAAGGCAAAGCTCTCAATTTACTGCTCGCTCTACATTCCTATTCTCACCTAAGGTCATGAGCTTTGGGTGAAGACCGAAAATACAAGATCACGGGTACAGGCGGCTGAAATTAGTTTCCTCCGTCGGGTCGGATGGCGGGACTCTCCCTTAGAGATAGGGTAATAAGTTCTGTCATTCGGGAGGAGCTCAGAGTAAAGCCGCTGCTCCTACACATCGAGAGGAGCCAGATGAGGTGGTTAGGGCATCTAGTCAGGATGCCTCCTGGACGCCTCAAAATATGGGCCTGTGACCCTCGAGTTTGCGATGCCTACTTTACATTACAGTAGTACCACAACTTACAAGCTTAATTGGCTCTGTGACAAAGCCCTTAACTCAAAGTACTGAAATCTGAAATTGTCACCTTCACAGTCACTTTCCTTCTTTCCAGTGTTGGAAAACAAATGTATGTCTATCTCTACCTATAATAATGCTAATGTGTAAGACCAGATGTTTTGAGCGGAATTTACTTGAATTTATTTGCTACGTCAATTAATGGTGGGGATGTTAATGACTAAAATTTTTGCTTGCAACTTATGAATTGAAAGTAAACCAGTGTGTCATGCTGTTCAACTTTGAAAGTTCTACTGCCCACATTGTATAATGATAGTGTAGTGCACGCAGTGACAGTAGTGACAGTTTGAGAAATTCTCAGAACCCATCCATCCATCCATCCATTTTCTACCGCTTATTCCCTTCGGGGTCGCGGGGGGCGCTGGAGCCTATCTCAGCTACAATCGGGCGGTAGGCGGGGTACACCCTGGACAAGTCGCCACCTCATCGCAGATTCTCAGAACCCATACCTGTAAAAATACATTGACATAATATTGACACATTTGTATGAATTCATCATAAAGAACACAACAGGCATGAATTTACTAAAATAAACATAAACCATTAAATTAAAAAAGTGTCTGTTTAACGATCAATAATAGGGCTCAAAAGGGCACGTGATTTCGCAATGCATTGTGAGGGCTCGGTAGTAGAGGTGTAATCTTAGGGCACCTCACGATTCGATTCTGATTACAATTCAGGAGCTACGATTTGAATACAAAGTGATTATTGATGCATCTTTAACTTATGTATACTGATGCAGTTACATTTCTTTTCGTTTCACTAAATAAGTGTTTATCACTTGCAACTTTAAAAAAAAACACTGCATTTGTAATGAGAACCAGTCAAATTAATTTCCACATTTCTTAAATTAATAGAAATGTGTGCAAAACCGGAACATAAGTGCCTTCAGAATCAACAATGCGGGCGTCCGTGCACTGTAAGTGAACGGACAAAAACATTTGACCGACAGTTGCGATAGCCAATCAGATCACGAGTTGTTGTCAGTAAGGCCTTCTCGCTGGCCTAAGGCAGATATTTATTGTGATGTTATGAGCTAGGTAACATAAGAACTCCATTACCCAGCATGCCACAGTAGTAGCCCCATTTAGCGGGATGTTTTTGATTAGCATGCTGTGGAGTAAACTTTAAGAACTCAGCCAACACGCCTCGTCTGCATCTTTTATGATTAGACAAGACAACACGTATATTTGCAAGGCCATTTTCAAGAAGGATATTTAAAGAGAAACTACATCTTGTGAGACAATGTCGGCCAACCACGAAAGCTCGAATGGGTTCTACAAATTGTGAGTTCAGATATTTTATTTCTTAATTTTTTCACGTTTAATATGTTTTTTCATAAGATATGTTTCAATTGCTGATGCGGGTTTATTGATTTTTAAATGCGCCAGAAAACAACCCGTTTTGTACACTGTTAGTGGTGATTCAATGCCCAGTAGTTCGCAAATGTGTTCCTGTATAGTATTTCTCTAGCAATGGTCATGTGGTGATATAAATTATGGTATTTTGAGAGGTAATCATTGGACACAGGACATCACTGAAGGCCTAGGTGGGAAACGCACGGCTTGCCACTGGCAAAACCTCTGAATTGTACATTAAAAAGAGAAGACTGTCGTACTTTCACTGTGAAGTCAAAAAGACTTGTCACTGTGTGGTGTCTCCTGGAGAAATGTGTTTCAAACTAAATATATTTCAGGTCTGAAATACACTTTGCATTAATATGGGAAATATTTAAAGTATTCTTAGTTATCGCTCTATGAATACATAGACGTATTGCTTTTTTACCAAATACTGTACGTTGTTCGTAACCCGCAGCTAGCCTAGCTTAGCTAACGCTAACATCCTACAAAGTGCTGAGTGTGAAACAGAATAAAACAGGCTTTGATTCAAACTTACCAGTGTGAAAATGCTGTGAAGGTCATTGATAAATGAATGTTAGTCATAATGTGCGTGTAGCTTCATTTAAGCTCCCTCTGTTTCCTCGATCTCAACACGCAACCCCCTCCTCCTGTTGTGACTCATGTTTACTCACACTGAACTTGAGATTTAGCAGCTGCTCTCCTCTGCACTCCATCTGCAGATGTAACCTACCAATACGTTTACACTGTGCACACACACACAGGCCTGAGAAAAAAGTGGAACAGAAGAGGAAATCTAAGCTGCGCCTGTTATCTTTTCCTTGCGCAATAAAAACCAAATAGGAGTTGACGTCTTCTTCCTCCAGGCTTCCCTTGCTGCTTTCCTCTCATTTCCTCGCCCGTCCGTGGCGGATATATTCTTATATCGCAGAAGAAATTTGTCAGAAAACCTCATCTTGATGCCTCTTTTGTGAGTGTATACAAAAGTCTTCCTGTTTACTCCTCGTGTGTTTGACCTCATTGAATTTTGCTTTATTGAATGTTAATGGAAGAAGTCAATGATTGACTGAAGAACGATAAAACTCAAACTCATCACCAAATTGAGTACTATCACTTCCTGTGTGACTCAAGCAATTGACAAAACTTCAATAGATGACAATTTCCGCCATGTATGAACTCCCCTGATCCCTAGTCCCACCCTTTCCTTCCACTGGTCTCAGTCACAGGCGTCTGAGGCATGCAGGAAGGACGCAACAAAAGACATACAGTTGTAGATAGAATTAAGTGAGGTGACCAGTGTGTATTATTTTCCTGCAATTGTTGGACGACTATTGATGACCCAACATAGCATTCAGTGACTTAGTCCAACAAGAACACTCAAGCTCTATTTCTATTTCTTCTATCTCTGCTCAATAGAGAGTGTGCTGACATCCTGCATGTGTGTATGGTATGCCAGCTGCACGGCGGCACAGAGAAACGCACTTCAGAGGATCATAAAAACTGCCATGAAGATCACTGGCTGCTCTCTCCCCTCCGTAGATGAACTGTACAGTGCCAGGTGCCTCAAAAAGGCCCAAAACATCATAAGGGACCAACTCACCCCGGACATAAACTTTTTGAACTGCTGCCCTCGGGCGGGAGATACAGGACAATAAAATTGACAAACAGATTTAAGAACACTTTTTACCCGAGAGCAATAGTGTTGCTGAACACAAGACAAGAATGACTGTGCATGTGAGCTGTGTGCTTGGTATTTTTATGTATTTTATGTATTTTTACCTATTTATCTATGTTCTTATGTTTTTATGTGTTATTATGAATTTGCACTAAATTAGTTTTGCTTACAATTTCGTTGTACAATGTACAATGACAATAAAGATCTATACTATTCTATTCTATTCTATTCTATTCTATTCTATTCTATTAGTCAGCTTTGTGGTTGATTTAATTGTACTGCATGTTTAAAACGTTAAGGATGTTTCCACTTTGTGCAGAATAATCTTACATTTCTTACTCACACTTAATGACCTGATAATACAAGAATACAGTGAATGCTTCAATCAACCGCTGAGTCTGTGATTAGTTAACCTGACTCTCGCCAGATCCTTGTAGTTCGCTGAGCTCCACACAGATCTGGGAGTTCTCAATAGGAGATATACTTCAGAAGGCGGTATGTAATTGGATAAACCACTTGTCCGTTATCTTGAATGGCGTGCCACTCACATCGAAATCAACCCGTGACGCTGATGAGAGCGACGCTGGGAAATCCAAACCCGGTCGGAAGAAGAGCCAAAACATCCTTGCCACCAATAAATGCCTTTAAAACCGTTCTCTGTTCATCTTTTAAAGAATTAATATTCCATAGATTCGACAAAACAGTTGCAATAGCAGAATCAATGTCAGCACATGACGTGCCGTGATTGTTGTATGAATCAAACAGTTGCTTCGGCACTACATCAGCCTGATTGGTTCATTCTTTTTTGCTATCTTGAAGGAGTTTGCAATGCCTTCGAGCCCAGACCCTTGTGTTGAGCTAAGCGAACTACAAGGGTCTGGCGAGAGTCAGGTTAATGATTAGTCGGAATGCACCAAAAATAGATTTACATCCAAATCGTGATTCTTATTCATCCCAATTCTAAACCGATTCATAATTTTCAAAAATCAATTTGAAAAAAAGAACAAGTTTTTTAAAAATACATGTTTTCAAAATCTATCTCCAGGTTAGGGAAGAAACCCTGCCCCGTGTGGAGGAGTTCAAGTAGCTCAGAGTCTTATTCACGGGTGAGGGAAGAGTGGATCGTGAGATCGACAGGCGGATCGGTGCAGCGTCTTCAGTAATGTGGACGCTGTATCGATCCGTTGTGGTGAAGAAGGAGCTGAGCCGGAAAGCAAAGCTCTCAATTTACCGGTCGATCTACGTTCCCATCCTCACCTATGGTCATGAGCTTTGGGTTATGACCGAAAGGACAAGATCACAAGTACAAGCGGCCGAAATGAGTTTCCTCCGCCGGGTGGCGGGGCTCTCCCTTAGAGATAGGGTGAGAAGCTCTGCCATCCGGGAAGAGCTCAAAGTAAAGCCGCTGCTCCTCCACATCGAGAGGTGCCAGATGAGGTGGTTCGGGCAACCCATTATCTAAATCTATAAGCTACATCTAAACCAGTGTAGGTGGCAATGGGAGCAGGTGGAAGAAGTGTCTGCCCAAGGACACAACAGCAGTGACGAGGATGGCGGAAGAGGGAATCGAACCTGGAACTCACAGTGTTTTATTTACCTTTATTCAAACAGTGAAACATAAAAAACCTTTTCCAAATCTTGAATGAGCTTGATATTGATGGGAAAGACCTGAGGATTATCAGAAATCTGTACTGGGAACAAGAAGCAGCAGTCCGAATAGATGGTGAATGTAGTAAATTCCAAGCCATTCAAAGGGGTGTTCGACAAGGTTGCGTATTATCTCCTGATCTGTTTAACATCTACAGTGAAATTATCTTACGCAACATCAATCATCAAGATGGTATAAAAATTGGAGGAATTAATGTTAACAACCTCAGATATGCAGATGACACTGTACTTGTGGCAGACTACAAGAAAATAAAACAAGTGAATCAATTCAAATTCCTCGGTTTCACAGTAAGATCTGATGGTAGGTGTGAAAAAGAGATAAACAAAACGATTGCCATGTCAAAAGACAGCTTCAACAAAATGAGTCGTATATTTAAAAATAGAAACATCTCAATTGACACCAAACTAAGAGTCCTCAAAATGTCTGTCCTACTTTACGGCCGTGAATGCTGGACTTTAAACAATCAGCAACTGAGAAAATTAGAGGCAACTGAAATGTGGTTCTTCAGAAAAATACTCCGCATATCATGAACTTAAAAGAAAAGTAATGAAGAGGTATTGGCAAATGCTAAAATAAGGATATCTCTAATTGCAACGATTGGAAATAGGCAGCTGAAATTCCTCAGACATATCATAAGAAAAGACAGCTTAGAAAAACTGCTGTTAACAGGAAAACTAGTAGGAAAGAAAGCTCCAGGTCGACAACGAACGACATATATCAACAGCCTAAGACATTTTATCGGAAATATCAATAATATAGAACTCACACATAGAGCAGACAACAGAGAAGACTGGAGAGCCCTGATCATCGATGCCTGCAAACAGGCCTGATACTCTATGATGATGATGATTCAAACAGTGTTACTGTTCAAACTGTGTGGAATGTTGCAGTGGCCAAAAATATTAAATATATTTGTTAAATAAAACCTCTGCCTAGTTTTTAATGGATACTTGAGCCTACTACGCTACTGTATTTTAATGTTGTTCAATATGGTGGTACTTGGAGAGCCAAGTGTTTTCTGGGGTGGTACTTGGTAAAAAAAAAAGTTTCAGAACCACGGATCTAATATGAATTTGTTTTGCACTTGCAGAGAACTGAAGAGGTCTAAACGTCTACATTGACCATGACTAGGACACTGCTATTGCTCCTGGCTGCTCTTTGCTACTCCCTAGCGGACAATGTAAGTACTGCACTTCGTGTTTGCAAACGAAACAGAAAGTGGTGATGTGCCATACCACTAATTTTCTTTCTGAGGGATACACAGTAAAATTCAGGCTTGTATCAGTAATACCAATCAGATACCGATACTTTGTGCAAATGTATCTAATTTGTCTTGTATTCAACTTTATATCCAATGAGCTCCAAATAGCCTACAATAAAAGTATATGTACACCTGTTTTTTTTATAATAGTGAGACTAATTTTAATTGCCAGTAATTTTCTTCAATAAACAAATGGCAGACTGAATGACTGAGCACTTAACGTACTTAGGACCCAAAAGATGATGACCTGGGCAGGGCGAAGCCAGAGGAACCTCTGGATGAGGCACGCAGCGGTCCTGACGTGCAAACAGGGCCGGCCCGTGGCATAGGCCGTATAGGCAAATGCTAAGGGCGCCGTCCACCAGGGGGCGCCACGCCAATGTTGGAGAAAAAACAAAAAAACAAAAAAAAAGTTGGTACTATTATTTCTAAATACAAAAAATAATCCCACGCTAATTAAAATGCAAAGTAAAGCCTATTTAATAGAAATATTATTTGTTACAACATTACTTTTCCACCCCTTTATGTATTAGGTATAGTTGTAAGCCTAGTTGTTAAAGTGCACATCATTAATGTTAATTAAGCAATATCACATGAGAGGGAATGCTGTTTTTTTACGATTGGTGGGAAGTATGTTTTCGTCCGCCTTTACTAAAAGGCGGACGAAAACATACTTCCCACCAATCGTGTTTTATTTAGACAAGATCTCAATTATTTAGTTCAGGGGTGTCCAAACTTTTTCCACCAAGGACCGCATACTATATTTATTGGTAAAAAAAAACAAAAAAGTAAACAGACATATACTACCGGTATATATTTAAAAGCAATAATTTGTGTCTGTTTTGTTTTTTTGGGTGACAAAGCGTATCATTATATCAAAATGTCATCTTTTCACGTCTTTTTTCTGAAATTCTTACTGTTGTTTTTTCTTTTTTTTTAACAAAAAAACCCGAGCTGCGGGCCGCAAATGGCCCCCAGGCCGTACTTTGGACACTCCACCTCCTTTACATTGAGTTCCTGTCATTGATATGCATTAGCTCAAAGTATTAAAAGTATCGATATTTTGATTTGACAATATCAATATTAGAGCATTCAAATCTGGTATCGGCGGTATATATATATATATATATATATATATATATATATATATATATATATATATATATATATATATATATATATATATATATATATATATATATATATATATATATATATATATATATATATATATATATATATATATATATATATATAAATAAATATATATATATTTCTTTATTTTTTTAATTAATCAATCCAACAAAATAATTCCATAATGATACAATTCGAATTCCAAAACCAAACCCAGCCCAGCAACATTCAGAATAGCAATCAACGGAGCAATTAAGAGGACACACAAACATGACACAAAACAATCCAAAAGTAGTCAAACAAAAAATGAATAATATCAACAACAGTATCAATATTAATAAGAATTACAACATAGCAGTGATTAGAAATCTGGAGATAAATAAAACATTACAGCATAGAGTATAGGCTACATGTGCAGACTTAGGCAACAGCAAGGCTTGAAAACAAATCTGGAGCTAAAGATGTGTGTATCACAATCCTAGTGTGTGTGTAAAGTGTGAAAATGGGTGTATCACAATCGTTATCTGTGTGCAAGATGTGAAGACGTGTGTATCACAATCCTTATATGTGTGCAAGATGGGAAGGTGTGTGTAAAGCATTGTGTGTAATTTTTCGCAAAAATTGAAGCAGAGTCTATGCCTAATATTAAGCAAATCTGCACAGTGGTTTTGTTTACTGTGTGTAGACTTTGTTAACTGTGTGAAATTTTTAAATTTAATGTGTAAGCAATTGGAAAAAAACTGTAATTAAATGGCGGCTCATTAAAGGAAATAACCAATTATTTAACCAAAATTACCCAGGAAGGTCAACAAAAATTTTATTTTGTGTTTTTTAGGTGGAGCTGTTCCGTTCAAAGAGAGGAACTCGTTTCTATCGAGGTGAGCCTAAGGGGCAGCCAGCCAGACGAACACGGTTCATTGTTCATGTCCAGAAGCCTTCACCTTCCTTTGAAACATCCTGTGAGCCCCACCATTCTTTTTGTTTGTCTTTCCCTTGCAATAACACCATCATTACCAAACCTCACATTCCTTTGTTGCTCTCCATGTAACATTTCCTACTGTTGAATTGTTCTGTCCTCCATGTTGACTGGTTCATTGTGTGTGTGTCTTCTCAGTACGTTGTGCGGATAGTGAGACCTCAGCCGTGCATAGTTTTGGGGACACTTGGCTGCGATGGAGGGGACAGCGTGTGGAGTATTGCCATTGTGCTTTAAGAGGACGAGAACTTTGTCACATTGTGCCCGTCATGAGTGAGTGCGACATACACACTAAAAAAATGCTGGGTTATTTTGATAACCCAATTTATGAGTTGCTTGTGTTGGGTTACATTTTTTTGTCATTTTTATGAAGAGCAATCCATTTTTTGGGTTATAAGGATATTATTTTAACTCAATTTCTGGGTGTTCAAAATTATGAACCATTTCTGGGTTGTTTTTCAATGAGTAACGCATTTTTGGGTAAAATGTTATGTGTACAGGAGGAGGAGACGGCACAGACAGGAAGGATATCGTTTAGCTCTATTTATATATATATATATATATATATATATATATATATATATATATATATATATATATATATATATATATATATATATATATATATATATATATATATATATATATATATATATATATATATATACACACTACCGTTCAAAAGTTTGGGGTCACATTGAAATGTCCTTATTTTTGAAGGAAAAGCACTGTACTTTTCAATGAAGATAACTTTAAACTAGTCTTAACTTTAAAGAAATACACTCTATACATTGCTAATGTGGTAAATGACTATTCTAGCTGCAAATGTCTGGTTTTTGGTGCAATATCTACATAGGTGTATAGAGGCCCATTTCCAGCAACTATCACTCCAGTGTTCTAATGGTACAATGTGTTTGCTCATTGGCTCAGAAGGCTAATTGATGATTAGAAAACCCTTGTGGCAATCATGTTCACACATCTGTAAACAGTTTAGCTCGTTACAGAAGCTACAAAACTGACCTTCCTTTGAGCAGATTGAGTTTCTGGAGCATCACATTTGTGGGGTCAATTAAACGCTCAAAATGGCCAGAAAAAGAGAACTTTCATCTGAAACTCGACAGTCTATTCTTGTTCTTAGAAATGAAGGCTATTCCACAAAATTGTTTGGGTGACCCCAAACTTTTGAACGGTAGTGTATATATATATATATATATATATATATATATATATATATATATATATATATATATATATATATATATATATATATATATATATATATATATATATATATATATATATATATATATATATATATATATATATATATATATATATACATAATATATATAAATAAGAAAATAATAATATTAATAAACAAGAGAATGGAGTGTGACTAATCCAAAAGTGTATGTGGTGTGTGACTATGTGTAGAGATTAGCTGTAGTGTGTTACCGGTAGTGTTGAACGAGAGGCGCGGAAGTCCAATAGGGGCGAGACAGGCTCGTAGGTCCGTGAGCACAGGCAGGGAGTCGGGGCAATAGCGAGACGTCAAAAGTCCATGTGCAGGCGGGAGGTCGAGATCCAAGATGCAGCCAGGGAACCAGAGGGAAGGCGGGGAGACGAGACACACACCTTGTGACATGGGAACATGTAAACCACAAAAATATTTAATTTTGCTCCTCAGCTGATTATTTGTGTCGCAACACAATGTAGGGAAGACCGAGGTTGGTTGTCACATATTGTCACCAGATGGTGCTGTTTCTTAAAATGTGGTAAGAAAATTATTGGAATTAAGATTTGAGCTCACCTATTACTAGTCTTCTTTAAAGTAAGTAAGAATATGTACGACTGAATTTGAGGTGAAAGGAATTATATTGTTTTTCATGTCAAATTATAAATATTTAGCTTGTCAGTATTTGTCTTCTAAGTTTTTATGCAATGGGTTTATTACGAAGCAATTGTTACCTTCAAAAAGTGTAAAAGGGAAGGGAAAGTCTATAATATATATCTATTTCTGCCTCCTTACCTTAAAAAGAGTTGTCCCATTAATTTAACACTGTGACAACCAACCACACAGTGTGTGACAACCACCCAGTGATGTGGTTGGTGTCTTTGATGGATTATTTTTTATTTGTTACGATGAGTTTGCAAATAAGAAAGATATACCATATTTTTCCGACTATAAAGTGCACTTAAAATCTTTACATTTTCTAAAAAATCGACAGTGCACTTTAATACCTGGTGCATCTAATGTACAGTATGTATTAATTATGGCTGTGCTTACTGACCTCATGGCAATTTTATTTGGTACATGGTGTAAGTGTTACTAGTCACACATAACAGATACGTGTGGACTGCAGGTTGACGCCTGTTCAATAAATAACGCAAGCTAGACCAAATCTTTGATGTTTCATTGAGAATATAGAACATTACACGCGGCGCTCAAAAATCTGTCAAAATGTTTAAGTAAGACTTTGGTAAGCTACGAAGCCACACGGCTTGATGGATTTCCACAGCATTACGGCTAGTGTAGTCAGACGTACTGTGCTTCAGCATACGGGTGTTGTTATGGTGTGAATATAAGGAATATAATGGCACCTATTGGAGACATATTTTTTGGCATTTTGTTTCACCCTATTATGCAAAACCAACTTTTCTCACCTATTAGTTGTTGCGATCTGTAGTCCGCGCCATAGTCAACAAGCTCATTCTGTTACTCTATCCTCTTGTTTTTGCTTTTTCTAATACAAAATAACATATAGTTTGATCTTAATGTGTCAGTACACTCGCTATGGAAGTGCTAAAAATTACAACAAAGGTCACAGGAAGAAGACACTGTCGAAATGGAGCCACGTAAATAAGACCCTGAAAGAAAGCGGCTTAAAACGGTCTAAAACATAATCTGTGAAACATTTTGATCACAGAACCACTATTACATACTATGTAGACCACAAGGAAGTGTTTTAAATGTAGAAAAAAAACATAATATATCCCTCTGATGCGCTTAATAATCCTGAATAGACCCGTTCATCGACAGTGCGCCTTATCATCCAACTCGCCATATGGTCCGAAAAATACAATCAGAATCACAATCAGAAATACTTTATTAATCCCCGAGGGGAAATTAACATTTTCAGCACAATCCCATTCAAGAGCAGACAAACATTACAGGGAGACAGAACAGGATCGCTGACGGGTCTGCCAACTTCCAGCGCCCCTTACAAAAAAGGTGAGAAACAGGTAAACGCTGGGGTGGGGGGAGCAGACCCAACAAAGCAACCAAGAGAGCCGACCCCACTCTCGGCCGCCCACTAACTCTCGGCCAGTGTCCAGTCTGCATGGATGATCGAGGATGCGTCTAAGGAGACCGAGGTGTCCGATACCTGGTCATACATTTCAAGTCAAAACTTTAGGCTTCAGTTTAATGTAGAAATTACTGCTGAAAGATGTTTTGGTGACGAGCAGCTCATAATAGAGTAAAAAGAGTGACAGCCAACCCAGTTCTTCCCTACGTCTTCACACAGACATGATGTATCAGTTGAGCTGACCTGGTGAATGCTTGGTCTGGTTACTCATTTGTCTGTTTGTCTTTTGTTGTCGTCTTTCACCGTAATTTCTCCTCAACTCTCACCGATCACTTTATTTTTTTTGCCAGCCGGCCTCACTACTGCACTGCCAGCTTTCTTAGACATAGTTTAGTCTGAGATCGTTTGCCCCCCCACCCCCCTATTGACAAATTTAGTGACTTATGGTTGCCCCTCCCTTAGACAAACTGTAACCACATTTCAGCCAGCCAAGTTGTGAGCTCAGGCTGCAGGCGTTCAGTCCACTGCTGGTACTATCTCTAAAAAAAGAAATAATAGACTGGACTGGCAACTGCTGCATAAAAACACTTTTACTTAAGTGATGAGAGACTGAGCATTACTAGGTCAAAATTGATATAAGGGTAAGCTCTGCCCAACACTTGAGATTTCATGTCTACTTTGTCATATTAATTGACCTGGAGAGATACAACCGTGATACAGAGACCTGTTGGGAGGGGAAAAAAGTGTCCTAAAAATTGTAGCACGGTAGTTAGCAAACAACACAAGAGACAATAGGATGCTAATTTAAAAATAGTGGTGATCAATGACGAAGAGTCATCAAACAACTGTGCAGCAGCCTAGAAATATAGGAATATCCTTTTTTATTCTAATATACCAGTTGCTATTTCACTGATATTAAAAACAAATACAGATTGTTTTCCCCGCCGTAAACATGTCTTTACAAAGAGGTGTCGTCCTATATTTAAGTTCATCTTATATTGATGTCAATACGGGGCAGAGCCGTGTATAGAGAGAGTATGCCCAACTCAGAGTTGGTACCCAACATGTAGTGAGGGGCTTTTGACCAATCAGAGAGAGTATGGCCAGCGGATCTCCTAAATAACTGGTCAAAAGCCCTTCACATGACTACAGGGCGCCATGTTAGTGACCAACTCTGAAACCGAGTTGGCCATACTCTCTCGATACGGTGTATCTTATAGCCCCCCGTATCTTATGGACTGGTAGCACTCCCTGGGTCTTTACCAGTTCTGCAGTAAACATGTTTGACCCTTTCTTGCCACTGTATTTACTATATATATATATATATATATATATATATATATATATATATATATATATATATATATATATATATATATATATATATATATATATATATATATATATATATATATATATATATATACACTACCATTCAAAAGTTTGGGGTCACATTGAAATGTCCTTATTTTTGAAGGAAAAGCACTTTACTTTTCAATGAAGATAACTTTAAACTAGTCTTAAATTTAAAGAAATACACTCTATACATTGCTAATGTGGTAAATGACTATTCTAGCTGCAAATGTCTGGGTTTTGGTGCAATATCTACATAGGTGTAAAGAGGCCAATTTACAGGCAACTATCACTCCAGTGTTCTAATGGTACAATGTGTTTGCTCATTGGCTCCGAAGGCTAATTGATGATTAGAAAACCCTTGTGCAATCATGTTCACACATCTGAAAACAGTTTAGCTCGTTACAGAAGCTACAAAACTGACCTTTCTTTGAGCAGATTGAGTTTCTGGAGCATCACATTTGTGGGGTCAATTAAACGCTCAAAATGGCCAGAAAAAGATAACTTTCCTCTGAAACTCGACAGTCTATTCTTGTTCTTAGAAATGAAGGCTATTCCACAAAATTGTTTGGGTGACCCCAAACTTTTGAACGGTAGTGTGTATATATATATATATATATGTGTGTGTGTGTATATACATATATGTGTGTATGTATGTAAATATATGTGTTGTATATATATATTTATAAATATGTATGTATGTACATATGTACATACATATATATGTACATATACATACATATGTATGTATGTATATACAGTATGTACATATACACACACACACACACACACATAGCACCCCCCGCAACCCCGAAAGGGACAAGCGGTAGAAAATTGATAGATGGATGAATATATATACAGTATATATATATAGTATATATATATATTCTTTCTGTCTCTTCAGACTGCTACGTGTCTCATTGCTACAATGGAGGGACGTGCAAGGAGGCAGTGTATTCGTCCGACTACATTTGTCAGTGCCCACCAGGCTTCAGTGGCACTCAGTGTGAGATCAGTAAGTACATGTGTTCATACATTGTTTTTAATTCAACTTTTATTGGGCTTCTCCCACATTAAACTTATCCAGGCATGCCTTGATGGACCTTGATGTGTCATGCTGGAACAGAAAAGGGTCTTCCCCAAACTTTACCAACAAAGTTGTCCTGAGGGGTCGAAGACACTTTGACATATGAAGGTGTTTATTTCTGAAGAGTGCCTTTCAAGACTGTGAGACACCACACCCTCTTCGTTGACATAAACACAAACGTTAGCCAGTCCCAGCCAGCCAGTGATGGCCTTTCTGGAGACCAGACTCAATAAATCTGTATCATTACATCAATTAGACAAATACAATAATGCAGCTGAGATAGGCTCCAGCACCCCCCGCGACCTCAAAAGGGACAAGCGGTAGAAAATGGATGGATGGATGGACAATATACACTATATTGCCAAAAGTATTTGGCCACCCATCCAAATGATCAGAATCAGGTGTCCTAATCACTTCGCCCGGTGTATAAAATCAAGCACTTAGACATGGGGACTGTTTCTACAAACATTTTTGAAAGAATGGGCCGCACTTAGAAGCTCAGTGATTTCCAGCGTGGAACTGTCATAGGATGCCACCTGTGCAACAAATCCAGTCATGAAATGTCCTCGCTCCTAAATATTCCAAAATCAAAATGGAAGACTTTGGGAACAACAGCAACTCAGCCACGACGTGGTAGGCCACGTAAACTGACAGAGAGGGGTCAGCGGATGCTGAAGCGCGTAGTGCAAAAACTTTCTGCCCAGTCAGTTGCTACAGAGCTCCAAACTTCATGTGACTTTCCAATTAGCCCACATACAGTACGCACAGAGCTTCATGGAATGGGTTTCCATGGCCGAACAGCTGTATCTAAGCCATACATCACCAAGTCCAATGCAAAGCGTGGGATGCAGTGGTGTAAAGCATGTCGCCATTGGACTCTAGAGCAGTGGAGATGCCTTCTCTGGACTGATGAATCACGCTTTTCCATCTGGCACGAGTCTGGACGAGTCTGGGTTTGGAGGTTGCAAGGAGAACGGTACATTTTGGACTGCATTGTGCCGAGTGTGAAATTTGGGACGGCGTGGCGAAGTTGGTAGAGTGGCCGTGCCAGCAATCGGAAGGTTGCTGGGTACTGGGGTTCAATCCCCACCTTCTACCATCCTAGTCACGTCCGTTGTGTCCTTGGGTAAGACACTTCACCCTTGCTCCTGATGGCTGCTGGTTAGCGCCTTGCATGGCAGCTCCCGCCATCAGTGTGTGAATGTGTGTGTGAATGGGTGAATGTGGAAATACTGTCAAAGCGCTTTGAGTACCTTGAAGGTAGAAAAGCGCTATACAAGTATAGCGCTTTGTGCAGGACTCCCTTGAAAAAGAGATTCTTAATCTCAATGGGACTCTCCTGGGTAAATGAAGGTTAAAAATAAATACATCTAAAAAAAAAAATGTTGCGCCCCCTATGGGTTGCTGTCATAATAACCCATTTATCATTATTATTTATAACGGTATATTTTGGACTGCATTGTGCCGAGTGTGAAATTTGGTGGGAGAGGAACTATGGTGTGGGGTTGTTTTTCAGGAGTTGGGCTTGGCCCCTTAGTTCCAGTGAAAGGACCTAAACCCGATAGAACACCTTTGGGATGAATTAGCACAAAGACTGAGAGCCAGGCCTTCTCGACCAACATTAATGTGTGACCTCACCAATGCGCTATTGGAAGAATGGTCGAAAATTCCTATAAACACACAACCTGTGGACAGCCTTCCCAGAAGAGTTGAAGCTGCAATAGCTGCAAAAGGTGGACAACATCATAATAAACCCTATAGGTTAGGAATGGGATGGCACTTCAAGTTCGCATGTGAGTCAAGACAGGTGGCCAAATACTTTTGGCAATATAGTATATGTATTGCAAAAAATGACTCCAGTTGTGCATTTAATACCTTAAATAACAACAAAAACTTCAAATTCTGTTTGAACTTGAAACACAAACATGCCCAATCCAAAACTTTTGACGTGCTAAGGAAGTTATGCCGGAGTGATAACATTGTCAAATACTGTGAAGAAGTGTTCTGAAACAGGAAACAGGAAGATTATTCAATTCAATTCATTAGACAAACTGATTTTTAGTGCCATGCAAAATAAATCACCAAGCTATTATTTCTCTTATCTTGTCTTTTCAACAGACAACAGAGAGAAATGTGTTGCTGGACGAGGGGACGCGTACCGCGGCACATGGACTATCAGCAAGTCCGGAGCAGAGTGCATCAACTGGAACGCCACATCCCTGAGAGGGAAGAGGTTCACTGCCAGGAAAGTGGACGCCAGCAGTCTTGGATTGGGCAATCACAACTACTGCAGGTTTGTGAGCAGCGCTGATAAGTGCAGATAAATTGTGTCAGGGGAAACAAAGCAGGATCTTAATGTTGCCTTTTGTTTCCAGGCAATTTAAATTTGTTAGGTAAACACTGCAACTTCTTTGTTCAACTAACAATTCAGTTTCAACTTACTGCCTGACATAATAAATTAAGTGCATCTATTTAGTTTTTGTGCATCCCAAGAAAGACCATGTTTTATTAGATCAGTTACATCCAACAAGGAGGTCATTTTTCATTGCCTGGTTGTTGTTGTTGTTGTTTTTAATTTAGGAGGCTATTGCAAAAAAAGACTTTACAAATATTTCAAAAACTTATGAAAATGAGGTTTTGGTCAAGAAAGGACTGTTTACATTTTTACATGGGGGCAAATACAGGTGTGAATACTACAAGAACGTTAATACCAAAATTCATATGCCTGACGTATGCATGGGGGGGATCTATATACTGTATATGCACACACACACACACACACACACACACACATTGACATTTTTACATCCATCCATCCATCCATCCATCCATTTCCTACCGCTTGTCCCTTTCGGGTTCGCGGGGGGTGCTGGAGCCTATCTCAGCTGCATTCGGGCGGAAAGCGGGGTACACCCTGGACAAGTCGCCATCTCATCACACACACACACACACATTTTTACAAGATATACATATATACAGTAAAACATACATACATTTTACTAGATGTCTCTGTGTGTGTGTGTGTGTGTGTGTGTGTGTGTGTGTGTGTGTGTGTGTGTGTGTGTGTGTGTGTGTGTGTGTGTGTGTGTGTGTGTGTGTGTGTGTGTGTGTGTGTGCATGCGCGCATGTGTGTGTATAGCATATATAAATAGAAAAATATAAATAAACAAATAGGATTCAAATAAAAAAAATCAAAGATGAATTTGCATGAAAATAAAATGGGTTATGGGTTATACTTGTATAGCGCTTTTCTACCTTCAAGGTACTCAAAGCGCTTTGACAGTATTCCCACATTCACCCATTCACACACACATTCACACACTGATGGCAGGAGCTGCCATGCAAGGCGCTAACCAGCAGCCATCAGGAGCAAGGGTGAAGTGTCTTGCCCAAGGACAGAAAAAAATATTTTGATTTTGTCATCTTTAAATATATTTATTAATAAACTACACAAAACACATATGGTAAATATTTTCCATGTAATTCATGTCAATTGAGCTATTGTTTTAATAGAAACTGTAGCTGGATACTATCCATTTTTATCATGCTAAATAGTTCTCCTTTCAGTTCCGGTCACTACAATTGTTTAAAAGGCCATAAAACAGGGCTATTTAACTGGCGGCCGAGGGGGAAAATCCGCCCTGTCATACAAGAATAACTCAAAGCTTATCTTTTTTGTCAGGAACCCTGACAACGACAGCGCTCCTTGGTGTTACACATATAAAGGCACTCAAATTGCCTGGGAGTTCTGTTCTGTGCCCAAATGTCCAGAAGGTAAAACTTCACACCCTAGCTGACTGAAATTGTAATGACCAGATATTTTGGGGCAAAAAATAGGAACACAATTGTTTTTAACCTTCTCTGTGTGATCTGGATCAGATAAGTACGAAGAATGCAAGAGGGGCATCGGTCTGACCTACAGGGGCACGGCATCCGTCACTAAAAGTGGCGCCCACTGTCTCTCGTGGGACTCTCCGGCTATCATGCACAAGTACAACAATGCATGGAGGTCTGATGCTCTCGAAGTGGGGCTTGGTAGCCACAGCTACTGCAGGTATGAACACAGGATGCACCCAATGAAAGAAAATCATATATGAAACGCGAGACATCTCCTAATTGCAACAACTTTTTCCAAACAGGAATCCTGATGGTGATGAAGGTCCGTGGTGTCACACCTACAAGAACATGCAGCTGACCTGGGAGCTCTGTGATGTACCCAAATGCAGTGAGTTGACCTTGTTGACCGTGCTCTAATTTTACATATGTGTAACAGTTCCCTGGATCTTATCAGAATCAGAATCATAAGAATTTTTATTGCCATTGTTTGAGAACGGGTTCACAAACTAGGAATTTTACTTGGCGCAATCGTGCAACATAAAACACATATAACACAGAATAGAATAACATGAGCTGTAACTGAGCTATCAGATCTTGTTATTGTTCATGTGCCTGATGGCCGAGGGGAAAAAACTGTTCAGGTGGCGGGAGGTGTGGGTCTGGATGGACCGTAGTCTCTTACCTGTAGAGCTTCCCCCTACAAGCTTCACTTGTAGGGGAGAAAATACAAAGATATTCAGTTCTGTGAAATCCATCCATCCATCCATGTTCTACCGCTTGTCCCTTTCGAGGTTGCGGGGGGTGCTGGAGCCTATCTCAGCTGCATTTGGGCAGTAGGCGGAGTATACCTTGGACAAGTCGCAGTTCTGTGAAATTTAAAATATAATCATGATCACATCAAGAGCATATATTGTTTTATTATGCCACTGTTTGACTCCTCTAAATAGTTATGATTAGTAAGTATAAAATAACTCCCACCCAAAAAATGTCATCTCTAGTTGCGACACGATATATTCAAAATACTCTGGAAAATAAATATGTGCAACTTCACAGGAAATAACAGCAAAATTATTCAACAAAAGAGTAATGTTATTTGTTTGCATTTATAGAAATGTATAGAATACCGTAAATGTTTAAAGTAACACTTCTATTCAATTACATGTCGAGTCTCTTATAGTCGCCAGGTGCGTGGTCTCTAATTAGTGCTGGTGTCCTCTCCAGCCGCGCACTCTTATCAAGTTGCGTTATCTAGTGCTATTGCGCATGCGTGTAACAAGGAAACCTGTTTTAACCACTGAGGTGTGCATTCTTTTTTTGAAAGTATCATGAGTAGAACCTTTAGTCCCTTTAGGGACAACCTTTAGTCTGATTTGGCCATGGAATGACATCAGACCAAGCCCCCGAGAGAGACTTTCACAATTTTGCAGCAAATTAAAAACACGAGAGTGCTCCTGTGGTGTCGAGGAACCTACACGAACCTACAGTGTAAAAACATTGGCAGATCTTTGCATTGACATTTTAACATTGTGAAGGCCAGCATCCACAGCAGGAGCGGTGTAGCTCGGTTAGTAGAGTGGCCGTGCCAGCAACTTGAGGATTCCGGGTTCGATCCCCGCTTCCGCCATCCTAGTCACTGCCGTTGTGTCCTTGGGCAAGACACTTTACCCACCGGCTCCCAGTGCCACCCACACTGGTTTAAATGTAACTTAGATATTGGGATTCACTATGTAAAAGCGCTTTGAGTCACTAGAGAAAAAGCGCTATAGAAATATAATTCACTTCAGTGTATTTTGCATAAAACGGCCAATTCTTTAAAATTCGTAACTCTGACAAAAGCATAGACCAAAAACAAACATCACCTACAGAGGATGCTGATTTTCAAAATTCAGTAAGCATAATATTGAATGCATTCATCGTTCCCTCTGTCCTGACTAGTCTCCCATGTTCCTGACACTGAGAAACGACCCCACAGCATGATGCTGCCACCACAATGCTTCACTGTAGGGATGATATTGGACTGGCGATGAGCGCTGCCTGGTTTCCTCTGAACATGACACTTAGCATTCACGCCAAAGGGTTCAATCTTTGTCTCATCAGATCAGAATTATTTTTTTTATCATGGTCTGGGAGTCTTTCAGGTGCATCTTGGCAAACTTTTACAAAGGAATGGCTTCCGTCTGGCCACTCTACCATACAGGTTTAATTGTTCGATTACTGCAGAGATGGTTTTCCTTCTGGAAGGTTCTCCTCTCTCCACAGAGGAATGCTGTAGCTCTGACAGAGTGACAATAGGGTCCTTGGTTATTTCCCTGATTAAGGCCCTTCCCCCCCGGATTGCTAAATTTAGATGCTCTCTCAGAAGAGTCCGGGTGGTTCCAATCTTCTTCCATTTACGGATGATAGAGGCCACTGTGCTCATTGGGAACTTCAAGGCAGCAGATATTTTTCTGTACCCTTCCCCAGATTTGTGCCTCGAGACGATCCTGTCTCGGAGGTCTACAGACAATTATTTCGACTTCACAGGTGGACTCCAATAAAGCTATAGCAAACGTCTCAAGGATGATCAGTTGAAACAGGATGCACCTGAGCTCACGTTTAAGCTTCATGGCAAAAGCTGTGAATACTTATGTACATGTGATTTCTTAGTTTTTACTTTTGATAAATATGCCAAAAATTGTAAAAAAAAAACAAAAAAAACAGTGTTTTTCACGTTGTCATTATGGGGTATTGTGTGTAGAATTTTGAGGACAAATATGAATATATTCAATTTTGGAATAAGGTTGTAACATAACATTTGGAAAAAGTGGAGAGTATATAGTGTTAAATCAGCACACAATGGGAGACTGTCAATTAAAAGAAATACATCTAGAAATGTTGTTCTTGCTTTATGAGAATAGACTTGCTATGGGATGCATAATTAGAAACCTGCTCTAATAATAACTGCTGCGACTATAGGAAACTTATTGATGGTCGTGAGTTCAAACCCCGGCCGAGTCATACCAAAGACTATAAAAATGGGACCCATTACCTCCCTGCTTGGCACTCAGCATCAAGGCTTGGAATTGGGGGTTAAATCACCAAAAATGATTCCCGGGCGCGGCCACCGCTGCTGCTCACTGCTCCCCTCACCTCCCAGGGGGTGATCAAGGGTGATGGGTCAAATGCAGAGAATAATTTCGCCCCACCTAGTCTGTGTGTGACAATCATGGGTACTTTACTTAACTTAACTTGTATTTACTCCACAAGATGGGAGTGACTGCATTATAGTATCTTAAGTGGTCAGCATCTAGCACAGGGGTCACCAACGCGGTGCCCGCGGGCACCAGGTAGCCCGTAAGGACCAGATGAGTAGCCCGCTGGCCTGTTCTAAAAATAGCTCAAATAGCAGCACTTACCAGTAAGCTGCCTCTATTTTTTAAATGTTATTTATTTACTAGCAAGCTGGTCTCGCTTTGCTCAACATTTTTAATTCTAAGAGAGACAAAACTCAAATAGAATTTGGAAATCCAAGAAAATATTTGAAAGACTTGGTCTTCACTAACTGACAAAGAAACAGATAACAGATTTGGTGTCCAGTTCAAAGTGTGACATGATTTATTTAAAAATTTGAGAGTTGACTTTTGTATTTTACATGAGTTATTATTTGTACAAACATGGTGCAAAATAATTCATGATTTGTTAAAAAATGTTAGTGGCTAGTTAGTTAAAATGGGATATTGTGATTTCACAAGACTGTCTTAGAAGTGATCATTTGAAAATGTTCAATTTGAAAAATGTGCACTTAGAGAAAATATAAAAATAAAGTGTTGCATATTGATATTTATCTGTTTCTATATATATTTATTGTGAGAAATCATTAAGATGATCAGTGTTTCCACAAAGATAAATATCATTAATTATTAATAATAACAGAGTTAAAGGTAAATTGAGCAAATTGGCTATTTCTGGCAATTTATTTAAGTGTGTATCAAACTGGTAGCCCTTCGCATTAATCAGTAGCCAAGAAGTAGCTCTTGGTTTCAAAAAGGTTGGTGACCCCTGATCTAGCAGCTTTATCTGCCTCATGCGTATGAAATTCATGTGTTTTTACACTTGTCGAATGATATTAATGTTGACTGAGCAGTTTGCTCCTTGACAAAATTACAACACTGGTTCTGGTATTGTCAAAGGAGCTCAACAAATGTATGATTTTTGATTCTTGAGTCAATGAGTTTAACCATGCTGTTCTTTCAGTGAGGCATCCACCCACCATCAACCCTCTGGGCCCTCGAGGCCCCACAACCAACAATGACAACAGAGGTATGACATCATCATGACATCATGAAGCATCATCTCACAATATGTTTACAATCTCCTCATAGCAACGTGCGGCCAGCGATTAGACAACACCCTCACCCAGCCTGCCTTCCGCATGTTCGGGGGCAAACAGAGCGACATCACGGAGCAGCCCTGGCAGGTCGCCATTAATGTTTACCAGCCTCGCCTGCGCCAGCACTTCCACAGGTGCGGTGGGGTTCTAATCGATTCTTGCTGGGTCCTGTCGGCTGCACACTGCTTCGAAGCCTCGTAAGAATCATCTCAGATGCATACCGACATATGAGCCATTCAAACATGGCGACCAAACAGCACATTAAAGTCACATGCTTTGTGTTGTCTTTCAGGGATAAACCCTCAAAGTTAGAGGTGATTCTGGGCAGAACGTTCCGCAAACAGAATTCCAGCAGTGAGCAGATTTTTAAGGTTGAAAAGTACTGGATCCATGAGAAATTTGACAATGAGACGTTTGATAACGACATAGGTGAGTGCCTTTTGCCTTATTGTAGGAAAGTTGGCATTCTTTACGGACCTCTTTCCTTTTTATGCATGTTTGTCATCAGTTTGGCGGCCATGCATGACTGAATTGTAAACAAAATATATGTTAGTCACCATTTAGGATTACCTTACATGCATATGTACTAGATTCATTGGTTTGGTAGTTTAGAGCTAATTTAGGGCCCAAAGTTGTGTACCTTTTGAAACAGAAAATACATGTTTGATGTTGAATGTTGAAAAACAAGTGTATTTAAAACACAAATAAGTGCACACAATTTTTACTTGTTGAATATAATTAGGATTCACTCTGACAATTCTTTTTTCAATTTATTTCATATATGCCCTTCTCAGTTGATGGCATTCAAAATTCAGGAAAAATTGCAAACAAAAAAAAACCTACTTTAACTGGGAAAAAAAATGGTTCTGAAAAAAAAACAGATACTCAAATATTGAGACAAATAGGAGTGAAAATGTTGAATAAATAATTTATTCAAAATAATTACCAGAGTAAATCATAATCATCTTCAACCCGAAAACAAAATGTGTTCAGTTTTATTTTCAATACACTGATGTATTTTTCAAAATTCAAAATCAAAACTTTTTTTTTTTTCAGTTTCAAAGTTTATTTTTTCAAGTACAAAACTTTTGCCTGTAAATTAAGACCCCTAAAGGAGATTTTAATATAGAGTAATTGCATTATTAACACATTTAACAGAACTAATAAGTACTGCTGTACACACACTCAAACAATAGCATAATAACTGTATTTTAAAACAGTGTCTATGATGATTAAACCTTATTGTATTTTAATAAAACAATCTCCATTTTGTTAACACGGCAATGCCATCGCATCTACGGTAGGCAGGGGATTCATAGGGCCCCATTCGGTTTACCTGACACATGAAACGTGATGAATTGGGTCAGGGGTGCACTATCTACTATCTATCTACCCCCACATCTGCGGTCCCCTCCAAGGTTTCTCATTGTCATCCCATTGGGTTGAGTTTTTTCTTGCCCTGATGTGGGATCTGAGCCGATGTCGTTGTGGCTTGTGCAGCCCTTTAAGACACTTGTGATTTAGGGCTATATAAGTAAGCTTTGGTTGATTGATTGAAAATATGTTTTGTGGCAATTCCAACTTTGACCACACTGCCAGTTGCTATGTAGAGTGCCGCTTTGCAACATTTTCCGCAGACTGCATTGCAGAATGGTTAACCCCACTTTCACTCACACGAGACCCACCCAGGAATGGGGCCCTATGAATCCCTTCTGTACACATGGTGGTCTCTTAGTGAAGGTAAATACAGCCATCTAGTGGCAATACCTGGTATTTTCTTTACTCTTGAAAAAAATGGGATTTTATTTGAGGTAAGGCATTTATTTCTTCAACTGGCAACTAATTGAGACATATCGTTGGTAAGAGCACAGACCATTTTTTAAGGAAATACAATAATACACATTGAAACATGCCACCCTGCTCTAAACACATTTTTGGCAAAATGAATAAAACAATGGAGCACCAACCTGACTTTGTTCCCTACGATCCTCCCTAGCTCTGTTAAAGCTGAAGTCAGACATTGGCTTCTGTGCCATACACTCTGCAGAGGTTCGTCCTGCGTGTCTCCCCGAAGCCGGCCTGGTGCTTCCGGACTGGACCGAGTGTGAGATCTCAGGCTATGGAAAAGACTCAGAGTGTACGCCAAACACCTCTCCCTGAATGCTGTCACTCGACTTAAACAGCATAGTTCCCCCATTTAAAGGGGATGATAATGATCATTCGCTTGAACTTTCTTATCCACAGTTGCTGCTCATTACTCGGAGCGTGTCAAGAGAGGTTTTGTTCGCCTGTGGCCCAGAGAACGTTGCATCCCTGATGTGCTGTCCGGACGTCCGGTGACCGCCAACATGCTTTGTGCGGGCGACACCCGAGGCTTAGATGATGCCTGCAAGGTGAGAGTATGTTTTTTCACCGTGTTGTAGTTTGCAGCGAAGGGCATCATACTCAGAGCATTATGTCAACGTAACGTGGTGTAGTACCACAGCAACCACAATAATAAAATACAATAAGCAAGTTGAAATACAGTATATTTTAATTGTAGTTAGTTAGGTTAGCATTAAGCAAAACATACTTACTGTATTCACCCTGCATACCAGACAGTATTTTTTTCCCCTTAAAACAGGGGTCTCAAACGTACGGCCCGAGGGCCGGATCAGGCCTGCAGGATGAGAAACAGCTGTTCTAAATGTGTCCACTGGATGTCGCAACAGCAATTCTTTGTATCTTTGTAGATGATGCTACATATGTACAAAATAAACCACAAGATGTTAGTACATCAGTCGAGAAAAATTATCAAACTACGTAAATAACATACTGTAATTTTCTGTCCTTTAAATTAATGTTGATTATACGTACATGTCCTTTAAAAGTCACTTTGGAAACAATGTTGATTAGACGTACATGTCCTTTAAAAGTCACTTTGAAACAACGTTGATTATACGTACATGTCCTTTAAAAGTCACTTTGAAACAACGTTGATTATACGTACATGTCCTTTAAAAGTCACTTTGAAACAACGTTGATTATACATACATGTCCTTTAAAAGTCACTTTGAAACAACGTACATGTCCTTTAAAAAGTCACTTTGAAACAACGTTGATTATACATACATGTCCTTTAAAAGTCACTTTGAAACAACATTGCCAAAATAGTTGTATTTGTAAATTGAGACAACGTTGATGTCTAACGTTGGATCCACCTTGTTAGTTGGGAATATGACCAAAATTCAATGGTCAAATCAACGTCACAACCTAGCATTGGGGCGGTATAGCTCAGTTGATAGAGTGGCAGTGCCAACAAGTTGAGGGTTCCAGGTTCGATCCCCGCTTCCGCCATCCTACTCACTGCCGTTGTGTCCTTGGGCAAGACACTTTACCCACCTGCTCCCAGTGCCACCCACACTGCTTTAAATGGAACTTAGATATTTATTTTTCACTATGTAAAGCGCTTTGAGTCACTACAGAAAAAGTGCTACATAAATATAATTCACTTCACTAATTTTATTTTGATATAATTTCTTTATCTTGATAGATTGAAAATTAACACCAATGAGTTGACTGATGAACATTATCCCATAATTTGATCAGAAAATAGAAATAACGACAAATAAAGATAGAATACTATTAATCGCAACATGTAGGTGTAAAAAACAACAACAACATGATTTGTACAATTTCAGAATGTGCTTGTTCTATTTTTAAACAAAGAAAATAATCTGAAGTTGTCTTTATTTTTAAGTTATCGTGCCGTGATTTTATCAGTCCGGCCCACTTGGGGGTAGATTTTTCTCCACGTGGCCCCCGATCTAAAATGAGTTTGACACCCCTGCCTTAAAATAAGTCTAAAAAAAAGACAGGTCTTAGACTTGGACTTAGACTTAGACTTAGACAAACTTTAATGATCCACGAGGGAAGTTGTTCCACACAGTAGCTCAGTTACAAATGATGGAAAGGATAAGGATGGAAAGGATCGTGCACACAAGGGCACAAAAAGAGGGCAAAAACAAAAGGTATAAAGTAGACTAAAAATGTACAATCGTAGCAAAATAAAATTGAACATATATGTAATATTTACATATTATATATACAGTATATAATATATACTGATATACTATATGATTATATTATATTATCCATCCATCCAGCCATTTTCTACCGCCCGTCCCTTTCGGGGTCGCGGGGAGTGCTGGAGCCTATCTCAGCTGCATTCGGGCGGAAGGCGGGGAACACCCTGGACAAGTCGCCACCTCATCGCATATTACATCAATATATACAATATATAACAAATCCCAATTACCATGTACAATATTACAGTATATGTAACAGCTGCAGCAAAAAAGGGGAACAAAAAATAAAGAGTAGATCCAGCAGAAAATATACATTATAAATTATAAATTATAAATAATACATTATAAACCCCCTTATATTGGCACGATTAATACTGTAGTGTATGCACAGACCAGCCGGTGGCACTAGATGACTTCTCCCCAAGCAAGTTTGAGCTTTTTTCCTGTCACTCACACACATACCCGCTGGAAAAAAATTATAAGCTGTTAGCAAGTTAGCAAACAACAGAGGATGAGCTTTGATGCTAATTTTTAGATAATGCTGATCAATACAGCAGTCATCAAACAAATGCCCAGCAGCTAAAACATATACAATTACAACATACCAGTTGTTATTGCTACCAAAAGTGGAAATTTAAGAAAGACAAAGTAAAACAAAAAAAAACCCTAAATGGGTTATACTTGTATAGTGCTTTTCTACCTTCAAGGTACTCAAAGCCTTTTGACACTATTTCCACATTCATCCCATTCATACACACATTCACACATTGATGGCGGGAGCTGCCATGCAAGGACCGAACCACGACCCGCCAGGAGCAAGGGTGAAGTGTCTTGCCAAAGGACACAACGAGGATGGTGGAAGCTGGGGATCGAACCAGGAACACTCAGGTTGCTGGGACGGCCGCTCTCCCAACCGAGCCACGTCGTCCTCAAACAAAAAAACAACAACAACAAAAAAACCTAATCAAATGATGTTATGTGGGCATGATAGGCTGAGTGTCAAGCAGGGAGGCATTTTTATAGTCTTTGGTATGACTATAAAAATTCTCACGACCGACCGATTTCAGGGCGGACACTCTATGAACATTACATAATTTATTCAGAAAGTATAAATAACGACAAATAAAGATAGAACACTATTAACCGCAACGTGTAAGTGTAAAAAAAACCAACAACTTTATGATTTGCACATTTTCAGAATGTGCTTGTTTTAATTTTAAACAAAGAAAACAATCTGAAGTTGTCTTTATTTTTACTTTATCGTGATTTTACCACAGTAGATTTTTCTCCACGTGGCCCCCGATCTAAAATGAGTTTGACAACCCTGTATTAGCCCTTTCAATAAAAAATAGTGTATTACTTTGCGCAGGAGTACCTAAAGTTGTCAATGTTCAAATGATGCTGTGCTCATTCATAACGACTTCTTGGTAAGCCTGTCCCTTTACCACACCCCTCCAGGGAGACTCCGGCGGTCCACTCGTCTGTCGCAACAACAACAAGATGACTCTCATGGGCGTCATCAGCTGGGGTGACGGCTGCGGCCAGAGAGATAAGCCTGGCGTCTACACACGTGTCACCCGTTACATCGACTGGATACGAAACAAGATCAAGGCCAACCCGATCTGAGAAACGAATGTGCAGTATGTTTATGATCTAAGTCAAACTGGTGGAGGTTTAAAACCGGCAAAACTACTTTTTCATAGGGTTAACGGGACCGAGAAAGTCATGAGATTTACCACTCAGAAGCTTCTTCACTTCCTGTGTGAATGGACAGAATATTTCCTCTTTCCTGTTCATCGCCAATGTTTTGTCTTTTCACGCGGAGACGTGTTTATTTGTCGCCCTCCAGTGCTGGCCATCACCCCTATGGGGGATTCTGAGGTTACAGAGGTGGACAGCAGTTACAGTACAGACTTATGCCTCAAAAATACTTCAAAACTAATCTGCTGGTTCAGATTTGGACTATTTTCAGTTAAGGAAAGATACCTTTGTCCTCTCTTTTTGGAACATAACACTCCCCCCGACCCCTGGGTTGAACCCAGCAAGTACATCAGGCGTCATGTATTGTCTGTAAATTGCCTTTAATATTTTACTTACCTGCTTTTTTATTTTATTTTTTGGCTGCACAGTTTATCTCTTAACTATAAATCGTTTGTATTTCCCAGGGAACATGGTTTTACAACGTTTCGTACTAATTTAATATTTATGTGTATTTCATAGAGACGTACTTGTGTTGTAAATAGTTTATTGTCATATAATCTTATGTGGTAAAATACAATAAATATTATTTGGAGTTAAAGTTTGTCTTTTTTCTTTTATTTACAGTATATACTATATTTTTCGGACCATAGGGCACACAGGATTTTAAGGCACATGAAGCCGCTTTCCTACCGCCTCTTCTGGATGCGCCGTTTTGTAGGCAATCATATTTACGTGCACACTTCGACAGCCTCCTTTCCCCGTCATCTTTATTGTTCCAGTTGTTTTTAGAGCTTCCATAGTGAGTGATATAAGTGAACTGTATGCTACTTTGTATTAGAAATGGCAACAGCCGAGGATGAATACCCCACAACAACATGAAAGAGAGAACAAAAAGCAGCTTATTGACTACGGGGCAGACTACAATGGCGGACGCGTGCAAATTTTCAGGACTTATGCAGATCCCCAATACACATCAGCAAGGACTAAGAGGTAACAAAAGTTGGTTATGTGTAGTATTGCAAAACAAACACCAAATAATATGTCTCCTAGTAGGTGCCATGTTGGGGTCCAAATACATTAATACACGTATGTTGAAGCACAGTACGTCTGACTATGGTAGCTGTAATACCCCAACAATTTATCAAGCGGTGCGGCTTCTTCGCTCACCAAAGTCGTACTAAAACGTTTTGACAGATTTTTGAGCAGCTTGTGTAATGTTCTATATCAGGGGTCCCCAAATTTTTGACCCGGGGGTGCATTGGGTTGAAAAAATTTGGCCAGGGGCCGGGCTATATATATATATATATATATATATAATCTGTCTCATTGCAGATTAGACAAACTGCCTTTTCCTTACATTGAACAAAAAAAAGTCATACGTCCACTAAATGTTAAAAAACTCTACACTCAGAGTCTATTTTAGGTTTTTCTAACGATTTTGAAAAAATGTATTTCATGCACTAATTGACTGAAAGAGTGTGCATTTGCCAAGTGACGTCACGTTATCGATGGGAAAATGCATTTTTAGACAATATGACTTGCCTGAGCGGCTTGGAGACCCAGTAACAAGTGGTAGAAAATGGATTGATGGATGGGCGAGAAAGGACAGAGTTAAAGGCCTACTGAAATGACATGTTCTTATTTAAACGGGGATAGCAGGTCCATTCTATGTGTCATACTTGATAATTTCGCGATATTGCCATATTTTTGCTGAAAGGATTTAGAAGAGAACATCGACGATAAAGTTTGCAACTTTTGGTCGCTGATAAAAAAGCCTTGCCTGTACCGGAAGTAGCGTGACGTCACAGGCTGTGGAGCGCCTCACATCTGCACATTGTTTACAATCATGGCCAGCAGCAGCGAGAGCGATTTGGACCGAGAAAGCGACGATTACCCCATTAATTTGAGCGAGGATGAAAGATTTGTGGATGAGGGAAGTGAGAATGAAGGATTAGAGGGCAGTAGAAGCGATTCAGATAGGGAAGATGCTGTGAGAGGCGGGTGGGACCTGATATTCAGCTGGGAATGTCTAAAACAGTAAATAAACACAAGACATATATATACTCTATTAGCCACAACACAACCAGGCTTATATTTAATATGCCTCAAATTAATCATCATAACAAACATCTCCCCCCTCCCGTCCATATAACCCACCAATACAAATCAAACACACTCAATCCCAAAGCCCAAAGTACTCCGTAAAGTTCATACAGCACATATATTTCCCCAAAGTTACGTACGTGACATGCACATAGCGGCACGCACGTACGAGCAAGCGATCAAATGTTTGGAAGCCAAAGCTGTACCCACGGTAGCGTGTCTGCTATCCAACTCAAAGTCCTCCTTGTTGTGTTGCTGCAGCCAGCCGCTAATACACCGATCCCACCTACAACTTTCTTCTTTGCTGTCTTCATTGTTCATTAAAAAAATTGCAAAAGATTCACCAACACAGATGTCCAGAATATTGTGGAATTTTGCGATGAAAACAGACGACTTAATAGCTGGCCACAATGGTGTCCCAATATGTCCGCACAATCCGTGATGTCACGCGCAAACGTCATCATACCGAGACGTTTTCAGCACAATATTTCGCGGGAAATTTAAAATTGCACTTTACTAATCTAACCCAGCCGTATTGGCATGTATGCAATGTTACGATTTCATCATTGATATATAAACTATCAGACTGCGTGGTCGGTAGTTGTGGGTTTCAGTAGGCCTTTAAAAACTAATAGTTATAAATACAACTTTTTTTTTTTTTTAAACGTCTTTTTTTTTTTGACGTATCTGGCCTGCAGGCCGTAGTTTGGGGACCCCTGTTCTATATGCTCAATGAAACATCAGAGTTTTGGTGTTGCATGCTTACGGCTACTTGCTAGCATCATTTATTGAACGGGCATCAACTTGTAGTCCACACGTATCTCTCAGTCATGTATAGAGAAAGTACGGCCAACCCAGTTTCGGGCGATCTCCCCAATGATTGATCCTAAGACACTTACAGTATGTGACAACATGGCACCATAACTGCTAACTTTGAGCTAATGCAGGGCCGGCCCGTGGCATAGGCCGTATAGGCAAATGCTAAGGGCGCCGTCCATCAGGGGGCGCCACGCCAGTGCCACAAATGTTGGAGAAAAAAAAAAAGTTGGTACTATTATTTCTAAATACAAAAAAAGAATCCCTTGTTAATTAAAATGCAAAGTAAAGCCTATTTAATAGAAATATTATTTGTTACAACATACGCCCCCCCCCCCCCCCCCGCCCCCCCCCCCCCCCCCCCCCCCTCGCACGGTGCGCCCCCTCCCTTCCCGTATCATGACTCTTTTTGGACGTCACCACATCAAAAAAATCAACACAAGATGTCAAAACGGCCAAAACTGTCAGGTGCCCAGGGAAGAAAAAAGAGAAAAGAAGAGGAGTAACGAGAAAAAGACAGAGGTAGCAGGTAGGTAACGTTAGCCTACATGAAATTATTTGTCTGTGATAGTAACCTGGCTTTTTAGCATTAAGCTAATGTTACATGATTCGGCAATTGCTAATCAATAAATAGCTAGTTCTGTTTTAACGTCGGGTTAATATTGTGGAGGGAACTAAATTGTTATGGAAAATAATAATGTAACGTTAGGTAATTACAGTACTCCCACCTTACATTCCTCAGGGACCTTTGCATTAGATCTTTTAAGCAGGTGTTTTTTGTTTACATTGTTATTGCCTTCTGGTTAGCTAATGTTTGCCCTGCAGGTAATAGTCACCTTTCCACCCCTTTATATATTAGGTATAGTTGTAAGCCTAGTTGTTAAAGTGCACATCATTAATGTTAATTAAACAATATCACATGAGAGGGAATGCTGTTTTTTTAATTTGAGCACTGCTGTGATTCGGTTAAAGATAATCATAACATAAAATTCTCATATAATATGTTAATTTGCTTTCTTTAAGTAAAAAAAAAGGTCAAAGACAAAGCTATTCGGTTTATTGTGAGTATATACAATTCACTGCCGATGTGGGGGGGCGCCACCTAAAATCTTGCCTAGGGCGCCAGATTGGTTAGGGCCAGGCCTGAGCTAATGTTATGTGTTTGCGGTGCTTCCTTGTTAGTTTATTGACGTGTAAAAATGCCCTGAAATATGGAAAGCTTTTACATCGCTATCCCCACAACCCGGAAAAAAGAAAAGTATGGGAAGTGAAGGTTTTTCCGTCAACAGTGGGGAGTCACCGATTCAGGGGTCTTGTGCCAGGTAAACACACAACACAGCATCTTCCTTTTGTTTCGGACAGAACACACAAAAGCTAATACAAATGATAGCAGAATACATCAATACATTTAAGAGATGGTTTGAAAAAAACAGACTATTTTTGAATCTCAGTAAAACTAAAATAATGCAATTCTGTAAGAGCAGAACATCATTCCAAGTCGATCAAAGTTTGCATCCTCGGCTCAGATCCCACATCACGGCAAGAAAAAACTCATCCCAATGGGTTCAACTTGAAACCCTGGAAGGGACCGCAGATGTGGGGACCTCCAACTAATAATGTGAGAGTCCAGTCCATAGTGGGGCCAGCAGGGGATGCTCTTGCATGTAGACAGGTCGGGTCGCAGAGATTAAACGCTCGTCACTAAACACTACAAGAATGTATACAGCTGATTGCATCAAATACGGCCGCAAATTTATATTTCAACAAAATAAAAGCACGTTTTATTGTAATTTATGAACTGGAAGCCCAAAATGTATATTTAAATTTAAACATATTATTGTCATGATCTGTGGTCTGGATCATGTTTTTTGTTATTTTCTGTTTAAGACTCAATTAGTTCCTGTTTGCGCTCCCTTGTTGGTCCCATGGCGACTCATTGGTTTCACCTGCCTCATTTGACACACGCACCTGGCTCTAATCAAAGAGACTATTTAAGCCTGTCGTTGCCAGTTAGTCGGCCTGGCGACATTGCTCTGTTGATGTGCTTTTCATGCTCTGTTCATACCATAGTTCATGTTACTTGTTTCATGACATAGTAAGTGTTGTTTGTTTTATGTCCATAGCTTACTCTAAGTGTTAGTTTTTGTTTCCTTCGCAAAGTTGTGCCTTCGCCTTGAGCGCTTTTTGTTTGTACCCCTTTTATAGTTATAATTAAAAATGTTCCTACCTTCAAGCCTTGTCCGATATAGTCCGTTTGCTTCCTTGGAAAACAATCCTCGCAGAAAGCTGCGAAAACCTCCTCGTTCTGACAGAAGATGTCCAAATACCAACAAAAACAAAGCAAGATCAAGGCGAAGGCACAATTTAGCAAAGGAAACAAAAAAAGAGTAAACTATGGACATAAAACAAACAACACTTACTGTGGCATGAAATGAGCAACATGAACTATGGTATGAACAGAGCAATGTCGCCAACGACAGGCTTAAATAGTCTCTTTGATTAGAGCCAGGTGCGTGTGTCAAATGAGGCAGGTGAAACCAATGAGTCGCCATGGTGACCAAACAAGGGAGCGCAAACAGGAACTAATTGAGTCTTAAACAGAAAATAACAAAAAACATGATCCAGACCACAGATCATGACAATTATTATGGTTTATTTTGTCAGGAGGTCAAAAAACCCACAATAATAATAATAATAATAATAATAATAATAATGGATTAGATTTATATAGCGCTTTTCTAGACACTCAAAGCGCTTCACAGAGAAGTGAAAAGCCATCATTCATTCACACCTGGTGGTGGTAAGCGTGGCTGCCAGTTTGCGCCTATGCCCCCCCCCCGACCACCACCTATCATTCATCATTCATTCACCAGTGTGAGCGGCACTGAGGGCAAAGGTGAAGTGTCCTGCCCAAGGACACAACGGCAGCGATTTGGATGGTAAGAGGCGGGGAGCGAACCTGCAACCCTCAGGTTTCTGGCACAGCCGCTCTACCTACTACGCCTCGATGCACATCATTGGTAGCAATCATGGCACCTCTCGTTTAGATGGCCATTTATGCACAACTCTGGTATTGCTTGTGTGTGACTGCCATCTGCTGGTCACACATCATTACACCGTGTACCGAATAAAATTGCTTCGAGGTCTTCGTACCGGGTTATAAGGTGCACTGTCAATTTTCTAGAAAATGAAAGGAAATGAAAATGCACCTTATAGTCCGAAAAATACAATACGTATTTTTATAAAATATACATAATTGAAGCAGGTTTTTGGTTTTTTTTTTTCAATCAAAGCTTTAATTCATGTTTATAACACTGTTAAAAAAAAAAAGTTGAGAAAACACAAATTTTTAAGGCAACATGATGCATCAAGATTTTTGCATTTTCTCAACTTTTGACTACTATTGTTGACTTAACTAAGATTTACAAGTTGAGATAAGAGTTATGTGACATATGACATATGTGACATATGACATAACTCTTATCTCAACTTGTAAATAGTTATGTGACATGTGACATATGACATATGACATATGTGACATATGAAATAACTCTTATCTCAACTTGTAAACATTAGTTAAGTCAACAATAGTAGTCAAAAGTTGAGAAAACGCAAAAATCTTGTTGCATCATGTTGCCTTGAAAATTTGCGTTTTCTAAACTTTTTTTTTTTTTTACAGTGAAGCTGCACTAGTTACACAGAGGCTGCAGATAGAGGGCTTGCGTTAGAGGAAATGCAAATGAGACCAGCCCATCATGCTTCTGTGTGTTCTTAATCCTTAAACCATTTGCAGCCTGGACACCAAACAAGAACACCGATCTCCTCATCACTTAAGCAGAGAGACCCAAATTGAACCCAAATCATGAAAATGGTAACGTATTATTTTGTTCTGATTAGTGGATTTACACCATTATAGCCAAAGTGAGCAGTCGCCAAAGTCTTTTTGAACCGAATGGAATACACACCTGATCCAATATTGCTTAATTCAGTCATCACAAAACTTCCTTTTCAACTTTGCTTGTCTATTTACAAAATTGCTTAAAAATAAATTAAATCAGAATTGTGCTGTCACATGTAACAAAAAGGGTGCAGTGCAATAATTCCCCAACTAATGTTAGTCTAATGTTTTAATAACTACAACATTCAGGGCTAACATTGCTAAATAATGCTTCAATATTATAAACACTGAACACTGCAGTAGTCATTATAAAGCACATTTTGTGTTGTATGCAAAGAGACACATTTGAATGCAGCAGATTTCACTTCATGGTTGTGAGACTTTATTTCCTTTTCCTCCTATTATAGTGGAAACATTTGTGTCATTGTGTGCAGTGCCAGCTCATTGTGGCCCCATTTTGGTCTTTAATATTACAAGGGTTTAATTTACTAAGTTGCTAATCAAATTGAACCCCCCCAATGCTTCAAATGTCACCAACTATTGAAAATATAAACAATGCAGCTCTAAATTGACTTGAATGTGTTCTGACCTTTTTTGCTTGCGTGGAGTGTATAGGCCCTGGGTGTGTTTCCATTGAAAACATGACTGAGAAAAACACATTTAGAAAAAGAGAGTTTTTAGGAAAAAAAAAACTTTCTTTCTGGTCTTAAGTTATGTCATCACTTATAGCAGACACAAAGAGCAGAATTATTGATTGATTGATTGATTGATTGATTGAGACTTTTATTAGTAGGTTGCACAGTGAAGTACATATTCCGTACAATTGACCACTAAATGGTAACACCCGAAAAAGTTTTTCAACTTGTTTAAGTCGGGGTCCACTTAAATTGATTCATGATACAGATATATACTATCATATATACTATCATCATAATACAGTCATCACACAAGATAATCACAATGAATTATTTACATTATTTACAATCGGGGGGGGGGTTAAGATATGGACATCAAGTAGTGGACATAGAGAGAGAGAGAGAGAGAGAGATCAGTAGGCATAAGAAAAAGTATCTGCATTTGATTGTTTACATTTGATTGTTAGCATTTCGGGGAGGGTGTTAGTTTAGGGTTGTAGCTGCCTGGAGGTGAACTTTTATTGCGGTTTTGAAGGAGGATAGAGATGCCCTTTCTTTTATACCTGTTGGGAGCGCATTCCACATTGATGTGGCATAGAAAGAGAATGAGTTAAGACCTTTGTTAGTTCGGAATTTGGGTTTAACGTGGTTAGTGGAGCTCCCCCTGGTGTTGTGGTTATGGCGGTCATTTACGTTAAGGAAGTAGTTTGACATGTACTTCGGTATCAGGGAGGTGTAGCGGATTTTATAGACTAGGCTCAGTGCTAGTTGTTTAACTCTGTCCTCCACCTTGAGCCAGCCCACTGGAACCTTAACAACAAAAAAGGAATTCTAATTGTATCTACACCTGTTTTCACCATTTTTATCACCAGTGTGCGTGATGTGTGTACAAGAAGAATGTGCACACACAAGAGATTTGTCACCTTCTCCAGCCTTCTATAATCATTTACTCAACCTCAGGAGTGGTGTGGGAAAACTGATACTGAACTTTTAATACACTTCCTGATTTTTTTCATTTTTCCATTTTGCCACTCTGATGTCTGCTAAATACTAACGTTATGATGCAATCTAATAAAAAATATATTTAGACTAGAATGCATGACATTTAATACCTGATCCCTCATATGTAGCCCAATAAGTACCAAAAAAAGAGTATGTACTGTAGACTAGTATGTCTAGATCTCAAACTTTTTTCACCAAGTACCACCTCAGGAAAAACTTGTCTCACCAAGTACCATCATAATGGCCAACATTAAAATACAGGTGCATAGTAGGCCTACGTATTCATTAAAACAAAAGGCAGAGGTTTTATTTAACACGTATTTTCAATATTTTTGTCCACTTTAACATTACACGTGACACAATGCACGAACATCAACAATGATAGTCCATGTACAGTACATATTTTCACCCTTTTTTGGCGTACCACTAAATGGAGCCTGCTTACCACTACTGGTACCCGTACTACAGTTTGAGAATAACTGGTCTAGGATATATAAATAAATAATTAAAATGAGAAGGGTGTTCATCATATTGTTGAATTCTAATAAAAAAAAAAAAAAATGTGCAGTACATAAACAGACAAAAAGGTTATATTAAATATCCATCCATCAATCTTCTTCCGCTTATCCGAGGCCCAAGCAAAGAAACCCAGACTTCCCTCTCCCCGGCCACTCCATCCAGCTCCTACCGGATGATCCTGAGATGTTCTTAGGCCAGCTGGGAGACATAGTCCCCCCAATGTGTCCTGGGTCTTCCCCGTGGCCTCCCACCGGTGGGACCTGCCCTAAACACCTCCACAGGAAAGCGATGGAGGGGATCCTGATTAAATGCCCGAACCACCTCATCTGGCTCCTCTCGATGTGGAGGAGCAGCGGCTTTACTCTGAACTCCTCTTGAATGACAGAACCTCACCCTCTCACCCTATTTTTAAGGGAGAGCACCGCCACCCGATGGAGGAAACTAAATTCGGCCGCTTGTACCCGTGATCTTGTCCTTTCGATCATAACCCAACGCTTATGACCATAAGTGAGGCAATTAACATTGATCGACCAGTAAATCGAGAACTTTTCCTCCCGGCTCAGCTCTTTTTTTACGACGCCACACTAATCCACCTGTTGATCTCACGATCCACTCTTCCCTCACTCATTAACAAAACTCTGAGGTACATTAACTCCTCCACTTAGGGCAAGATCTCCTCCCCAACCCGGAACATACTGAAGTCTCTTTGTACTTTTCTTTATCAAACAGAGCTTCTTTGGCAAACTAAAGAACATGTAAGTTGAAAGACTTGAAACAAAACACAATGTAGTGTTCATGTATTTGTAGCTCTGAGCTCCTGTTTCTCCTTTCCCACAGCGGCCCTCCTCCGGCACCACCTCGAAGGACAGGTGAGGTCACTACCTCCCATGTAGAAAATGCACCGTTTTGTTTATTTACAGCACAACTAACCTGTGTGCATCTTTGTGTCTTTACCAGGCCAAAGTGATGCATTTGGGAGGAGACAACATACGTTTGTAAATAACAAAATAATAATGATTGTTGTGATTGAGTTGATGCTTGATCTCCAACGGTAGCAGGTTAAGTTCACTTGTCGCGAGGTCAAGAAATAGTTTTTACCAACCACATCGAGTAATAACTCAAATCAAACCCACTGATGAGAGCTTTATTAATTTGTAATTATTTATCAATATATCCTCATAATGATACGATTACAAAAACAGTTTCTAGCATATTATATAGTTACTGTATATTATATATATACGTTGACACTTTACCCTTTGACAGCTCCACGCCTTAAGGAAATTGGGAAAATGGCTATTTTACAGACTTTATACACAAATATAAATACATATTAGATATTTGTGTTAGTTTGCTGCAAGCTTTTAAAGGTTCTGTCTCAGGTCAAAGTTCATTAGATAAAACATGTCAAAACAACCAACCACATCTAGTCTTGCCTCAAAAGGGGACTTAATATGCAAAACCAACTTGTCTAAGCTATTGCTACCTGTTTTGGTGTATTTAGAATCTGCACAAATCCCCAAAACAATGAAGGCATGGCAGGGATATTAATAAAACAATCTTGCCTTCATTCCTATTTATTTCAAATGAAAACTTGTGACGTTTTCATAGAGCAGTGGTTCTCAAACTTCTTTCTCTAAGTACCACCACAATGAGCAAAAAAAATAAAATACAGTAGCGTAGTAGGCCTTAGTATTCATTAAAACAAGGAAGCTGTTTTATTTAACAAGAATATTTAATATGTTTGGCCACTGTAACATTACACACAATATAAACAACAACACTGTGTTTGAATATAGGAAAATAAAACACTGCTTTAACCAAGTGATTCTTTGGCATACTACTAGATAGAGCTCGCCTACCACTAGTGGTACATGTACCACAGTTTTAGAATCCCCACAGTTAGAGTTGCCATTGTAGTTCGACGCTGTAGTAAGTACGTTTCTTCTGTTTTCTATCCTTCTGTTGTGGGGCTGACTGGCTCGTACAAGCACATGCATCCTCGGCTGCTGACATTTTTGATACAAAGCAGCATAGAGTTTGAACTTATATCTGTCAGTAGACTCCTCCAGCCACGAGCCAGAGGTAAGCTAGTTACCGAGCAACTGCTGCTGCTGTACAGCCTCTGAGCATGGGAAAATGTAATGGCTAATTACAAATTATGCCTGTCAACTGTGTTATAGAAGGTTGTGGCTCGAACCCGAGAAGTTGGTCATTCTTCAAATTATTATCGGACTACAATGGTGGACTTGCGCAAAGTTCTTTGGCTAAAGCCCTACCATATATGGAGATATCTGTGATGTAACAATTGGGAAAACAAATGGGGCAAATTCCCAATGGCTAGTTAGGAGAACGTATGAAGGAATGAAAGATTGTTTTACAAATATCTCCACCATGCCTCCCTGGTTTGACTTGAAATTGTCGGGACTTATGCAGATCACAAATACACAAAAACAGGCACTAACACTACCCACATCCACATAGGGCAAAATATATTTGACAAATAAAACCTGTCAGTTGGATTACACATCGACATACAGGCTAACGGGCATATATAGTTCCCCCGTTAGCCTATATGTTAGGGTGACCATTTCCATTACACCAAAAAGGAGGACAATTTGCGGCATATGACACCAAAAAGGAGGACATTATGCGGCATATCAATAAATTACTATGGTGTACATAGGAGTCTGGTATACTCTTATTTATAGTACAACTTTGAGGGGTTTAAAGATGATGTTTGTGTGGCTGAATAGGAAAAAATATTAAAGTCAAGTGTTTGTTAACAGTATTTGTATTTATTCAATACATTGTGGTGTTCAAAAAGTGACCACTGAGATGAATCTTTTCTAGTGCAGAGTGCCACAAAGCATAACATGTGTGGACTTAAATGTAAACAACAATTAACAGGTAACATATATAATTTTAAAAAAATGTGAGCGACATCAGACGTGCACACTGTGGCCACACCAGCGTCACACCTGTCCCAAACCTGACATAACAATTTAAATGTTTTATTAAAATAATTTTCTGATATAAGTGATTTTGCCCTCTTACAATGACAATAACAAAAAAACATGTTTTTCATGACCTATGTGCTAGTATTGTATGTCTGGCTGCGGGTCTGCCTTTAAAAGAAATGTTACCCCTTTCAGAGATTACATTTAGTTCCTGTAACTTTGTCTGTAAAATACATCTTTTTATTAACATTTATGAAATCTAGTGACAATATTTCATGAATAATATCCTTAGATTAACATTCTTAATAAATGGCAGTAAAATAAGCACACATCTGATTGAGGAGTCAGTGTTACAACCTGGCATTTACACATTGTGTGGCGTTGGGGTTGTCCGACTTTTTGTGTGGCCATAAACGCAGCACTGGCTAAGTGCCATGAGTGCGTGTGTTGATGCAGGTGAGCGAGCGAGCGGCTGCTGTTGAAACGACGGATGACAACGTTGGTTTAAGCCTGGTTTGTATGGCAGAAAATTACCAGTTTTTATAGATACAAGTTTTTTTTACTCATGTTTTTGGTGTGGTTACAAACAGTTTTGCTCAATAAAGTGATTGATGGAATTCCTGTCCGTAAAGTTTCTCGTCAGACAATAATTGAACTGTGTTGACAAAGATTGTTTTATTCATTGGGGCCATTCTTGTTGTCACTTTTTACTCACAGAGTTGCAATGCAAAATCATACAGAATAAATTGTAATGTGTTTATTTTGTTTAAAGTTCAGATGGGATTTTTGATTTCCTGCGCGGCATTAATTGGCTGTGCGCAGCGCGTCAGCGGTGCGCCATTGCGCAGGCGCGCACCTTAGAGGGAACGTTGGACCCTTGTTTACCTTTTTAACCAATGATAAGCAGATTTGTATCCGACACCGCTCTTAGCCAATCATTTGATATGTTACTGCGTTGGGGGCATTTTTTTACGGTCTATGATTGGCTATTGCGCTGCAGCCCAGCAAAGATGAAAAAACTCTGCTCTTCAAGCCTAGTGCGCAAAAAGGAGGACAAATACGTGTCCGGACAGGGCATTAAAAATCCGGACTGTCCGGCCTAAATCCGGACACCTGGTCACCCTACTATATGTTGATGTGTATGCTCCCATTGACCGGGCTAGCATGCTAAGCATTTGTTGCATGAACATACTAGCTTTGTTAGACAAGATCATAGACTGTATTGGACAATATAGTTTACATACAAAATGTCAATTTCCATTTATTAAAAGTAATAGGAAAACCTAAATGCCTGACTTACCTATCAAGGAGGAAATTAACAAGTTTGGCGTCAGATGAAAAAATCTTCTCCGCCTTCAATCGTCTCCATCTTTCAAAGACATCCCCGATAGAAATCCTTGTTTTCTTCCTGGCTTTGTCATGAATAAGTTGAGAATCGTAGGGACGCCTTTTAGATTTACTGAGGTCTGACATGTTTAGTAACTTTACCAGTGGCAGTAGCTAGACGAAGATGGCGGTGCGTAACCGGCAACCTGGATGTGACACACTCACAGACTTTCTAATCGGTCAAACGGTGGAGGGTGGGGCATCGCAATTAGCGAAAGTTGTAAGATTTCCGGGCTAATTTTGAAATGAGCATATCCCGGCCGAACTGCTGTTATCAGTTATAGAGGTATTCGAAAAAAACATGATTTATTAATGCCTTTTGACATATCAGGGCCATCTAATGATGACTTGACATGCAATTTTCTTATGGCTCCTTTATACATGTGTCTTATTGCACCCAAAGAACAATATTAAAAATTTCCTATGGCACTCAAATAACAGTTTACAATTATTTTAAATATTAGATAAAGCCTGCCTGTTATGGTTACTACTAAGGCAGACCTGGGCATTCTGCGGCCCGCGGGCCGCATCCGGCCCTTTGTGCGTCCCTGTCCGGCCCGCGTGAGGCCAATTATAAATTACAAAATAAATTTTAAAAAGTATCTATGTCGAGTGTGCAATACAACGGTGCTGCTTTTGTTTTGAAAATCGTTATTTGTATTACTTCCGTGTGGACGTGTGCGTGATTGTGAGTGAATGTGAACAACTGCAATTACAAAATAAAGTTGAAAAAACATCTATGTCCTGCGCGCAATACAACTGTGCTGCTTTTATTTTGAAAAGTATTATTTATGGGCGTGTGTCCGTGTGTAACCTGCGAGTGAAGGTGCACATGCAGCGACAAGTGATGCACGGTTTACACCCGAGACGCCAAAAAGAGAAAAGTTGATGAGGAATGCCGTGTTTTCAACAACACATGAACTGCAAAGCAACGTCCCCTCACCTAAGGTGCGTGCCTGCGCAATTGCGCACTGCTCAAGCGTCCGCTGCGCGCAGCAAGTATATGCCGCGCACCAAATCAAATCCCATCTGAATTATAAACAAAATAAACATATTTATTCTATGGAATTTTGCAATGCAACTTTGAGTGACAGTGACAACAAGCGGCCCTAATGGTGTTCGTCAACACCGTTCAATTGAACACCGTTCAATTATTGTAACGTCTATCGAGATGCTTCGAGGACAGGAATTATATCGATCACTTTATTGAACAAAACTGTTTATATTCGGACATAACCACACCAAAAACATGAGTAAAACAATTCTATCTCGAAAAACTAGTCATTTTCTGCCGTACAAACCAGGCCAAAACCAACTTGTCATCTGTCACCAACACGCATAGCACTAAACCACTGGTGCGTTTAAGGCCACACAAAAAGACGGACAACTCAAACACCACACAAAGTTACAATATGACTCCTCAGTCATACGTGTGCTTATTTTACTGTCATTTATTATTAATGTTAATTTATATATATTAGTCATGGAATGCTGTTACACACACTATGTTGAAGTATTACTATTATTATTATTATTATTATTTATCTTACGGTATGTATCAAAAATAATATTGAGCAAAATTTAATTGAAATATTGTCGATGTGGCCCTCCAGCAGTGCTCGGGTAGCTCATGCGGCCCCCGGTAAAAATTAATTGCCCACCCCTGTACTAAGGGGAGGTGACGGCAAACAGACACCAGGGGGAAGTATGTACAATTATGTATATATAAATATTCAATATATATAATAATAACAAACAATACTAATTTAATAAACTAAGGAAATGCAGTGTGAACTAGATCCAAGGTGTGTATGGTGTAAGACTATGTGTGTAGTTAGCTGTTGTATATTACCGTGATGTTGGATGAGAGCGAAGGAGGCAGTCGATGGGGCAGGCAGGTGATCAGGGGCGAGAGAGAGACGTCTGAGTCCAGGGGCAAGCGAGTAGTCGGGAAACGGGGAAGGTAGTCCAAAAAACACCGGGGAACAAAGGGAGATCTCAGAGAGGGGAGACTCGGAAAGGCACTGCGGGAGAGCAACAATAAGGACGTCAGAATAACAGAGGGAAAACAACAACAGCAAGAGAGCATCAAGCTTCGCTTACGGGTCACCAAATGAGTACTAAGTTCCCGCAAGGATCCCTGGGTCCACTGGTCCTTTAAGCGGCTCGCCCTCATCAGTTGCAGGTGTGTCGATTGCCAATCGTCAGCAGGCTTGTAGCTGCGTGGGTGTGGTGCTCTCAGCGCGAGCATGGGCGTGTCCGAGCGCGCTGTCAGCGGATCCTCCAAGTGCGCCATAACACTGCCATTATCTAGAATTAGGTTAGAATTGAATATCTTTATTGACATTCTATTAAATGCTTCATGATTTATGGTTGCCAATTTTGACCCGTTCTTTAAGACAATGCAATAATTATTAAACACTAAAAACACGGCTAAAATACATAGATAAGACAAGTAGCAGGTAAAACACACATTGTTAAAGATAAAACACAAATTAAAAAGTGGGAATTTGTTACGAAATTCAGTCAATTCACTTGCATTATTTTACATTACATGGGCGGTTTGGACTGTTCTGAAAATAACAAGCCAACCAGCTGTATGCGTGTGTCGTATCTACTGTACATGTGCACGGGGGAAGCTGTTAACTATATTAGCTGCCCCGCTTTAAACTCCTTGTGCAAGTCTGAATGTTTGTTATTTAAATGGTAACCTAAATTTGAAGCAAGGGTGGTGATTAGGGATGTCCGATAAATGCTTTAAAATGTAATATCGGAAATTATCGGTATCGGTTTCGTTATTATCGGTATCGGTTTTTAAAAAGTAAAATGCCTGACGTTTTTAAACGCCGCTGTGCACACGGACATAGGGAGAGGTACAGAGAGACAATAAGCCTTTAAGGCACTTCCTTTACGTGCATGCCATCCCAGTCACATAATATCTACCGGCTTTACTCTTTACAAATTGATGCAAGACATGCTTGTTCAACAGCCATACAGGTCACACTGAGGGTGGTATAAACAACTTTAACATTGTTACAAATATGCGCCACACTGTGAACCCACACCAAACAAGGATGACAAACACATTTTGGGAGAAAATCCGCACCGTAACACAACATAAACACAACAGAACAAATACCCAGAATCCCTTGTAGTACTAACTCTTCCGGGATGCTACAATATATTGTTGTATATTTGTTGGTCGTGCGATGGGTGATGATGAGCCAATAAGACGCCAACGAGGAATCGTCGAACAAAAAGCTTTATTTGTTTCAGCGAGCCTCAGACTGGAACTGCAGCTCCAGGAGAAAGAGTATGGGCCGGATCACTCTTCTGATGTCCTCTCGGACCACAGTGACTAAATACCACTTCCCGAACGTTAAAGTTAAAGTACCACTGATAGTCACACACACACTAGGTGCAGTGAAATTACTCTCTGCGTTTGACCCATCCCCTTGTTCCACCCCCTGGGAGGTGAGGGGAGCAGTGAGCAGCAGCAGTGGCCGCGCTCGGGAATCATTTTGGTGATTTAAAAAATCCCCACTCTTTGTAACTCTAGCCATGGAGCCGGCCAGTCAATCTTTCCCTGACATTATTCTTTTGTTCAGTTTGAGTCGGGTGACCTCCAACCCCTATCATCTACTCCTACCTGTGGGGGCTTCCTACCAGCTAATGTTTTTATTATAATTTATTTATTATCACTCCTAAAATCCAATGCTACATTCTTGTAGGATTCCAATTTCCTGGGGGCAAAAGCCACCACTCTCCAGAGAGCTTGTGATGGACATGTGCACTTTTGACCCCAGTAGAATAATCCTCTTAAGGATTCTGTGACCAAATACGAAAATGGTAGCTCACAATCATGTAAATAAATGCTACATGGTATAATTCACCTCACAAGCTTTAAAGTTTTAATATTTAAGTATTATTTAGTATTTTAGCCTAACGTCAGCTAGCGTGGCTAGCTGGCTAACATTACAAACTAACAATCCGAACTAACATGTTATATATTGTATAACTTATGCAGAAATTGTACATTTTTCTCTGGCCCTACATGCAATGAGTCAACTGGGACACCACTACCTTCACAAGAAAAGTAGGGATAGGGCTAAAAAGTAGGGTGAGGGGGTTTATTGAGATTGGGCCTGTAGATTGATGCCTCAAAGGCATTGCATTCATGCATTATCTTTACAATGAAGTAAGAAACAATTAATTTAGTGCAGGGGTGTCAAACGTACGGCCCGAGGGCCGGATCAGGCCCGCGAACAGGTTTTATCTGGCCCGCGGGAGGAGTTTGCTAAGTATAAAAATTAACCTGACATTTTTTTATGAAAGAAACTGCTCTTCTAAATATGTCCACGGGATGTCTCGCAATAGCAATTCTTTGTATCTTTGTAGATGATGCTACACATGTACAAAATAAACCACATGATGTTAGCACGTCAGTCGAGGAAAATGAGCAAACTACATAAATAAAATACTGTAATTTGATTTTGATATCATTTTTTTATCTTGATAGATTGAAAATTAACACCAATGAGTTGACTGATGAACATTATCACATAATTTATTCAGACAATATAAATAACGACAAATAAATTATTAACCGCAACAAGTAAATGTAAAAAAAACTCAACAACATTATGATTTGTAAAATTTCCGAACGTGCTTGTTCTATTTTTAAACAAAGAAAACAATCTGAAGTTGTCTTTATTTTCAAGTTATCGTGCCGTGAGTAGATTTTTCTCCATGTGGCCCCCGATCTAAAATGAGTTTGACACCCCTGATTCAGTGAGTCATTTTCCATGTGTTCAATAGCAGGAAGAGGAAGAGGAGGGAGACATGTATGAAGCCCCGCCTTGTGGGCGCCCAGCTGTCAACCTCGCACAGAAACAAGTCGAAGAAAATGTTTATATGGGTAAGAGAAATATTACCCAAACTCACATTAAAATTATTTTTGTGATCTGTTGATGTGTTTAATTTTGCAGAAAGAACAACCAGCTCTTCTATTCCTCAAAGAATGGCTGCACCACCACCGAGGCTTGGCACCAGACCTCAGGTTGATTCAGCTCACTGTCCTGGCTGTCTGTTAGAAACCTAATTTGCCTTTCTTCTGACACCCAGAAGCCTCTGCAACATCCTAAAGAGTCTGGCGTTGACTCCAACACCAAGAAGCGTGAGTGAGTGTGCAGTTTGCGTGGAAGCATTTCATGTTGTGAACATGTTGCATCCTCTTTGTCTGCTCATGTTGGTCAGCACCTGAGGTTGACAGAAACGAGAAGCCTGGCAGGAAAAAGATGACACCTCCTCCAGCACCTGCAGCTCTCTTTCTTACATCTGACATGGAGGAAGGTGGAGTATTTTATTTAACGTTAACAAATAATTATATGTAAAATATTTACAGTACAGGCCAAACGTTTGGACACCCCTTCTCATTTCAGTGTGTTTTCTTTATTTTCATGACTATTTACATTGTAAATTGTCACGGAAGGCATCAAAACTATGACACCTGTGAAGTGAAAACCCTTTCAGGGGACTACCTCTTGAAGCTCATCGAGAGAATGCCAAGCGTGTGCAAAGCAGTAATCAGTGCAAAGGGTGGCTCTTTTGAAGAAACTAGAATATAAAACATGTTTTCAGTTATTTCAGCTTTTTTGTTAAGTACATAACTCTACATGTGTTCATTCATAGTTTTGATGCCTTCAGTGACAATCTACAATGTAAATAGTCGTGAAAATAAAGAAAATGTATTGAATGGGAAGGTGTGTCCAAACTTTTGGACTGTACTGTACATATTTTGTAAATATACTGTATAGTTAATGATAAATGCATAAATAAATAAATAAATAAATAAATAAATAAATAAATAAATAAATAAAGGCATTTTCTGACTGATTAGAAAAAAGGTTCCATATATACCTTTTTCAACATAATGCAGACGTCCCTCAATAATGCACTGGAAGCAAGCTGCCCATAATCTAGCCTTGATTCTGGAATTTGAAAGGTTATTTGAGTAAGACACTGTGTTTTGTGTGTCTGTAGCTTTAATGCTAATGAGCTGTGCCTATTCTAGCCCATCTGGCAGATTGTCTGGCTCCAAACAGCGCAATAAGGGCACTTTTTAAATATACAAACCCCAAAACCAGTGAAGTTCGCACATTGTGTAAATCGTAAATAAAAACAGAATCCAATGATTTGCAAATCCTTTTCAACATATATTCAATTGAAGAACTGGAAAAAGTTGTTATTTTTTTGCAAATACTAGCTCATTTGGAATTTGATGCCTGCAACATGTTTCAAAAAAGCTGGCACAAGTAGCAAAAAAGACTGACAAAGTTGAGGAATGCTCATCAAACTCTTATTTGTAACATACCACAGGTGACGAGGCTAATTGGGAACAGGTGGGTGCCATGATTGGGTATAAAAGCATGTTCCATGAAATGCTCAGTCATTCACAAACCAGGATGAGGCGAGGGTCACCACTTTGTGAACAAATGCGTGAGCAAATAGTCGAACAGTTTAGAACAACATTTCTCAACGAGCTATTGCAAGGAGTTTAGGGATTTCACCATCTACGGTCCGTAAAATCATCAAAAGGTTCAGAGAATCTGGAGAAATCACTGCGCGTAAGCAGCAAGCCTAAAAACCAACATTGAATGCCCATGACCTTCGATTCCTCAGGCGGTACTGCATCAAAAACCGATGTCAGTGTGTAAAGGATATCACCACATGGGCTCAGGGACACTTCAGAAAACCACTGTCAGTAACTGCAGTTCGTCACTACATCTGTAAGTGCAAGTTAAAACTCTACTATGCAAAGCGAAAGCCATTTATCAACAACACCCAGAAACGCAGCCGGCTTCGCTGGGCCCGAGCTCATCTAAGATGGACTGATGCAAAGTGCAAAAGTGTTCTGTGGTCTGACGAGTCCACATTTCAAATTGTTTTTGGAAACTGTGGACGTCGTGTCCTCCGTAACAAAGAGGAAAAGAAACATCTGGATTGTTCTAGGCTCAAAGTTCAAAAGCCAGCATCTGTGATGGTATGGGGGTGTATTAGTGCCCAAGGCATTGGTAACGTACACATCTGTGAAGGCACCATTAATGCTGAAAGGTACATACAGGTTTGGAGCTACATATGTTGCCATCCAAGCAACGTTGCTTATTTCAGCAAGACAATGCCAAGACACGTGTTACAACAGTGTGGCTTCATAGTAAAAGAGTGCGGGTACTAGACTGGCCTGCCTGTAGTCCAGACCTGTCTCCCATTGAAAATGTGTGGCGCATTATGAAGCGTAAAATACCACTATGGAGACCCCGGACTGTTGAACAACTTAAGCTGTACATCAAGCAAGAACGGGAAATAATTCTACCTGAAAAGCTTCAATAATTGGTCTCTTTAGTTCCCAAACGTTTACTGAGTGTTGTTAAAAGGAAAGGCCATGTAACACAGTGGGAAAAAAAACCCTGTGCCAACTTATTTGCAATGTGTTGCTGCCATTAAATTCTGAATTAATGATTATTTGCAAAAAAAATTACTTTTCTCAGTTCGAACATTAAATATCTTGTCTTTGCAGTCAATTCAATTGAATATAAGTTGAAAAGGATTTGCAAATAAATCATTGTATTCTGTTTTTATTCACGAATTACACAACGTGCCAACTTCACTGGTTTTGGGTTTTGGGTTTTGTACATCGTAACTGTACTTCCCCAACAGTGGGGCACACATGTTAGCAATATTAGCATAGCTACGTAAATGAACTACAGTGCTTCATATAACTTTGCAGCCACATTTTAACAACATCATGTACATGTTAGCCCTTTTGCTAAAGAAAAACAAAATGATCAAACTTACAGCTCACGTGTCTGTAGCTGATTGAATGTCAGTTGGTCCAGGTTTCATTTAAGATGTGTAGCGAAGCCTGTCCTTTTCCCTTCTTTTAACAAGCCATTCTCCATGAAATGGGTAAGCATTATCTAGTTTAGGGCATTCAGGGGTTGTATCATGTACATGATAAAGGAGGTTTTTTTTCATGGTGTCATGAAAACATAACATTCAAAAGCAACCTATTGTAGCAAACAAGTAAGGGAGATGAATTTTCTCACGTTTGGAGCTCATAAACAGGCTGAAACCTGTGTTACATTAAAAGTCAATGTTGCATATTAATAGGGGCCATTTAGTCATTTATGAGCCGTGTCCCAATACTTTTGTTAATACATCGATTTTTATTTTTTTAAATATTTTTTTAATACATTTTATGTGAGATTCAGTGAAACAGCAGCCATTCTGCGACTGAACCATACAATAATGGTGCCACCTTGTGTCTCTGTGCAGCACCTGGAGATGAATCTAAAGCAGGGGGGTCAAACTAATTTTAGCTCAGGGGCCGCATGGAGGAAAATCTGTGCACACGCGGGCCAGACTATTAAAATCATGGCATTAAAACTAAAAAAATAAAGACGACTTCAGATTGTTTTCTTTGTCTTACTTTGGCCAAAAATAGAACAAACACATTCTGAAAATATTGCAATAAAAATATAGAAAAAAATACCGGCAGCGGTGAAGTTTAGATCCATGAAGGAAAGAAGAAAGTGAATGAATGTTTATAACTGAATACATTTGCATAGAAATTTGATTTATTTTGTATTTTTTTTTAAATAAAAAATGAAGTAACGTTTATGACAGGGACCCCATTTTTATGACTTGATGGGGTCCCTGCAACCCCATTTTGAATATGCCTAGCGCCAACACTGATGGAGTATTGGTATGTGCAAAACAGCAGCAGGCGGCTGTGGCCTGCGGGTCGGTTCTAATACTATTCAAATATCCCGGTGGCCATAAATAATTAATTTGCGGGCCGGATTTGGCCTGCGGTCCTTGACTTTGACACCACTAATCTAAAGGGACAGTTTACTATAAATGCATTATATAATAATAACAATTATATATTCCAGTGTGTGAGGGTGTTTGATGTTTTTCTGTATTTCAGATGTTTATCTCAATCCAAATGAAGAACAGGTAAATGCAATGTATTCCAATGTATTTCTACTTTGAATTCTATTGATTTAACCGTGCAGCTTCAAGACAATGCAAACGAAAGACAATTATAACGACCAATTCTTCTACATATACAGTATGAATTGCCACTCTGTATACTAGAGTGCCATTTACTGTGCTTGCTCTCATCAAACTGTGTGTTCTCATGTTTCAGGGGGATAATGATGACCTCTATTTAGAACCAGCAGCTGGTAGGGTGCATAAATGTGGACATGATTATGCTGACGAAATGTTTGCATATTTAGAATGAACAATGCTCTAGACAAAACGCTTTCATTTTATTTCTTCTTCCCTTTCAGCTTGCCCGCCGGGTCCCCGAGGCCCGATTAGAATGTCTTCATCTACCAAGACGTCACTCACGCTTTCACCCATGTATGTGCCCGTCTACCAGATACACTAATTGACCGAAACATTAGGGACACGTGAATAATCTATTACAGGAATTTTGTCTTCACGAATATAATAATGCTCAGTTTTGATTGATACTGTCAATATGTTTATTGTTGTGTCGTACTTTGCATTGGTGAACAACTGCACCCCTCCCACGTGGCTAAACGGGTTGAATCCATCTGTATTTACGTAAAAATTTTAAATGTCCAATTTCGTCAATGGATTTGGTATAAGTACCAAATCCACAAAATAGTGTACTGATATGCAGGCCTGGCCCTAACCAATCTGGCGCCCTAGGCAAGATTTTAGGTGGCGCCCCCCCACATCGGCAGTGAAGTGTATATACTCACAAGAAACCGAATAGCTTTGTCTTTTTTACTTAAAGAAAGCAAATTAACATATTATATGAGAATGTTATGTTATGATTATCTTTAACCGAATCACAGCAGTGCTCAAATTAAAAAACAGCATTCCCTCTCATGTGATATTGCTTAATTAACATTAATGATGTGCACTTTAACAACTAGGCTTACAACTATACCTAATATATAAAGGGGTGGAAAAGTGACTATTACCTGCAGAGCAAACATTAGCTAACCAGAAGGCAATAACAATGTCAACAAAAAACACCTGCTTAAAAGATCTAATACAAATGTCCTTGAGGAATGTAAGGTGGGAGTACTGTAATTACCTAACGTTACATTATTATTTTCCATAACAATTAGCCCCCTCCACAATATTAACCCGACGTTGAAACAGAACTAGCTATTTATTGATTAGCAATTGCCGAATCATATAACATTAGCTTAATGCTAAAAAGCCAGGTTACTATCACAGACAAATAATTTCATGTAGGCTAACGTTACCTACCTGCTACCTCTGTCTTTTTCTCGTTTCTCCTCTTCTTTTCTCTTTTTTCTTCCCTGGGCACCTGACAGTTTTGGTCGTTTTGACATCTTGTGTTGATTTTTTTGATGTGGTGACGTCCAAAAAGAGTCATGATACGGGAAGGGAGGGGGCGCACCATGCGGGGGGAGGGGGGGGGGGGCGCAATGCTGTGACAAATAATATTTCTATTAAATAGGCTTTACTTTGCATTTTAATTAACGTGGGATTATTTTTTGTATTTAGAAATAATAGTACCAACTTTTTTTTTCTTTCTTTTTTTTTCTCCAACATTTGTGGCACTGGCGTGGCGCCCCCTGATGGACGGCGCCCTTAGCATTTGCCTATACGGCCTATGCCACGGGCCGGCCCTGCTGATATGCCAGCATCACATGCCAATACTCCAGGTTGTCTGGCACATAGCTGTGTGTTTATTATATAATGCATTGTGGGGAATAAATGTTTATTTTATTATATTTTTCCATATATACGTTTTTAACACCTACACCATAAATACAGCAGTTTCATTGTTTTTTTTAATTATTGTTTTTATTTTATTTATTTATTATTATTATATTTTTAATACAAATTATTTTTATAATTTAATAATTGAATTTAGAATTTTATAAATATTATTCTTTTTATTATAACTATTTATTTATGTTATGTGTATATTATTAAACATTCAATTGTTTATTGCTTCAGAAAAAACAACAAACAATAATTGGACACTTTACTGTTTTTTTGGTTTTTTTTATAAATATTTCAGAAATATTAGAAAATATATATATTTTTCAAACTATCTGATTATTTTCAATTTGGGATATCACATAGTTGGATGACTATCTAGTATATCAATGATGTATTATCAGTAGTAATGTAAATTCATTAAATACATCATATTGCCTTTTGTGATTTTATTGGCGGCAAAACATGACCATAATCATCTTGAGTTTCTCTGAAATTATTTCCCTCGTTTGCTCTTCTAAATGTCCCTGTATACCCTATAATTCACATAAATTATTGTGACTTTCTATGGACAATTATTTGAAAATTCCAAGAAGTGTGCATATAAGGCAAAGAGAATATAATAATCAGCATTACTGATGCCTCATTTTCAATACAGTTGTTAGAGAATATTGCCTTTTGTTTTAAATCCTATCAAATCTTTTGTTGTATTATCCAGGGTACATATAATGTTTTCCGATGTAGTGTTTCACATTCCTTGTACATGCAATGGATTTTGACATACTGTCACTGTGCAGAATGAAGCCTCCAGTTCCCAGAGCAAAGTCTGTAAGTGTTCTCTTTTCATTTCAACTGGATGTTCTACAGTAACTCATCCCCATTCTGTATTTAAAGAGTGCACAACATTGCATTAATTTGATCATTTTTTCAGAATTCCTTCCTGCCTTCCTTGATTGAGGTAAAGACAGGTAGGAAGCAACGTTCCTCGTAGTAACACTTTTGTACTACGTTGTACAATGTTGACAAGTATATTATCAGCATGTTTGCACATTTCAGCTCCTACTTTTGAAGCAAGAGCTTCCACTTTTCCCTCCAAACCACCCCCAACAATGCCAGGTTTTAAGCTCCCTCTACCAGCCATGCTAAGGTAGGAAACTTGGTGAAGTGTGCGTTTAATTTCATATTGGCTTCATTTTCTACAAAACCCAAAACCAGTGATGTTGGCACGTTGTGTAATTCATAAATAAAAACAGAATACAATGATTTGCAAATCATTTTCAACTTATATTCAATTGAATAGACTGCAAAGACAAGATATTTAATGTTCGAACTGAGAAGCTTAATTTTTTTTTGCAAATAATCATTAACTTTGAATTTATTGGCCGCAACACCTTGCAAAAAAGTTGGCACAGGGGCATTTTTACCACTGTGTTACATGGCCTTTCCTTTTAACAACACTCAGTAAACGTTTGGGAACTGAGGAGACCAAATTTTGACGCTTTTCAGGTGGAGTTATTTCCCATTCTTGCTTGATGTACAGCTTAAGTTTTTCAACAGTCCGGGGTCTCTGTTGTGGTATTTTAGGCTTCATATTGAGGCACACATTTTCAATGTGAGACAGGTTTGGACTACAGGCAGGCCAGTCTAGTACCCGCACCCTTTTACTATGAAGCCACGTTGTTGTAACACGTGGCTTGGCATTGTCTTGCTGAAATAAGCAGGGGCGTCCATGATAACGTTGCTTGAATAACAACATATGTTGCTCCAAAACCTGTATGTACCTTTCAGCATTAATGATGTCTTCACAGATGTGTAAGTTACCCATGCCTTGGGCACTAATACACCCCCATACCATCACAGATGCTGGCTTTTGAACTTTGCGCCTATAACAGTCCGGATGGTTTATTCCCTCTTTGTTCCGGAGGACATGACATCCACAACTTCCAAAAATAATTTGAAATGGTGATTCGTCAGACCACAGAACACTTTTCCACTTTGCATCAGTCCATTTTAGATGAGCTCGGACCCAGCAAAACCGGCTGCGTTACTGGGTGTTGTTGATAAATGGCTTTCGCTTTGCATAGTATAGTTTTAACTTGCACTTACAGATGTAGCGACGAACTGTAGTTACTGACAATGGTTTTCTGAAGTGTTCCTGAGCCCATGTGGTGATATCCTTTACACACTGATGTCGCTTTTTGATGCAGAACCGCCTGAGGGATCGAAGGTCCGTAATATCATCGCTAACGTGCAGTGATTTCTCCAGATTTTCTGAACCTTTTGATGATATTACGGACCGTAGATGGTGAAATTCCTAAATTCCTTGCAATAGCTCATTGAGAAATGTTGTTCTTAAACTGTTGGACAATTCGCTCACACATTTGTTCACAAAGTAGTGACCCTCGCCCCATCCTTGTTTGTGAATGACTGAGCATTTCATAGAAGCTGCTTTTATACGCAATCATGGCACCCGCCTGTTCCCAATTAGCCTCTTCACCTGTGGGATGTTCCAAATAAGTGTTTGATGAGCATTCCTCAACTTTCTCAGTCTTTTTTGCCTCTTGGGCCAGCTTTTTTTAAACTTGTTGCAGGCATCAAATTCCAAATGAGCTAATATTTGCAAAAAATAACTAAGTTGTCCAGTTCGGACGTTAAGTATCTTGTCTTTGCAGTCTATTCAATTGAATATAGGTTGAAAAGGATTTGCAAATCAATGTATTTTTTATTCGTTTACGATTTACATAACGTGCCAACTTCGCTGGTTTTGGGGTTTGTATATACAGTACTTCATTAGAGTATATTTACACTAAAAACTGCATGTGATTTTTAACATTCCTTTCTGCATTCTAGCCCTCTAAATCCTTTCTTAACGGATATGAAGCATGCAAGTAAGGACAATTATTTTATTAACACTGCTACTTATGATAGTACAGTATTTAGCTGTTTTAAATTCCCAGATTCATAATAACGCAGTGCAATGTATGGAACAGTGATTCTCGTTGACTTCAAATGATTCTGATTTTTTACACACATTTTCCAAATGTTCCCGGAATACTGTAAAGTGAGTTTATGTTTTGCAAACTTACATCAAAGGCGCAGGAAATGTGTTTAGTATCATATTAACATTTGCATACATCATATAACATAAGTTAACTATTGTGTTTATGTCTAATAAAGCAAAATGTATTCATCATTCAACCTTTAATGACACCGAACAGAGGAAAGGGGACTTTCCAATGAGTTACTGTAAATGTACTATGTTTCTCACCACACATTTTCTCTTTGGCATCACGCACACCCACACCACATATATGTGTGTATATTATATATCTAATACAAAATTATGAATATAAATGAATGAAGTAGGGACGGCGTGGCGAAGTTGGTAGAGTGGCTGTGCCAGCAATCGGAGTGTTGCTGGTTACTGGGGTTCAATTCCCACCTTCTACCTTCCTAGTCACGTCCGTTGTGTCCTTGGGCAAGACACTTCACCCTTTGCCTCTGATGGCTGCTGGTTAGCGCCTTGCATGGCAGCTCCCGCCATCAGTGTGTGAATGTGTGTGTGAATGGGTAAATGTGGAAATATTGTCAAAGCGCTTTGAGTACCTTGAAGGTAGAAAAGCGCTATACAAGTATAACCCATTTATCATTTATTTATTTATAAGTATTGCATATTGATATTTTTTCTCTCTATTTTGAGCCTTTGGTGGAGCAAGAGTAACTGAAGAGACAGAGAATGAGGTAAAGAAAGAAAAAAAATAGCTGTGCACAATAGAAGACATATACTGTATGTTTATATTGCTATTATACAATAGGATCCAGTGTGGTTTGCAGGAGATTGTAACAGGAAGACAGCAGAGGATCTCTTGTTGAGAGTCAATACGGTACGACCTTATACAGTGATCCAAATTCTTACATTAAGCTTACCAAATGTAACCATGTTGTGATTTAAATGATTCAACACACAGCCATCATTGTCCAAATAGCTGGCAACGCATGCAAGTACTTCAAAGTGATCATGTCCAAATTGTGTAATCAGTCGAGTATTTAGCGTGAGCACCATTGTTATCATCCATTTTCTACCACTTGTCCCTTTTGGGGTCGCGGGGGGTGCTGGAGCCTATCTCAGCTGCATTCGGGCGGAAGGCGGGGTACACCCTGGACAAGTCGCCACCTCATCGCAGCCATTGTTATCAAACACTGCATAATCCTTTTGGGCATGGAATTCACAGAGTCACGTTGGAATTCTCTTAACAAACCACAGCTCCCTAGAGTTGGCAGCGCTCATGCAGCCCCAGCCTATTGATTGATTGATTGAGACTTTTATTAGTAGGTTGCACAGTGAAGTACATATTGCGTACAATTGACCACTAAATGGTAACACCCGAATAAGTTTTTCAACTTGTTTAAGTCGGGGTCCACTTAAATTGATTCATGATACAGATATATACTATCAGATATATACTATCATCATACTACAGTCATCACACAAGATAATCACATTGAATTATTTACATTATTTACAATCAGGGGAGTGGAGGGGGGAGGGGGGATAGGATATGGACAGCAAGTAGTGGAGAGAGAGAGAGAGAGAGAGAGAGAGAGAGAGAGAGAGAGAGAGAGAGAGAGAGAGAGAGAGAGAGAGAGAGAGAGAGAGAGAGAGAGAGAGAGAGATCAGAAGGCATAAGAAAAAGTATCTGCATTTGATTGTTTACATTTGATTATTAGCAATCCGGGGAGGGTGTTAGTTTTGGGTTGTAGCTGCCTGGAGGTGAACTTTTATTGCGGTTTTGAAGGAGGATAGAGATGCCCTTTCTTTTATACCTGTTGGGAGCGCATTCCACATTGATGTGGCGTAGAAAGAGAATGAGTTAAGACCTTTGTTAGTTCGGAATCTGGGTTTGACGTGGTTAGTGGAGCTCCCCCTGGTGTTGTGGTTATGGCGGTTAAGGAAGTAGTTTGACATGTACTTCGGTATCAGGGAGGTGTAGTGGATTTTATAGACTAGGCTCAGTGCAAGTTGTTTAACTCTGTCCTCCACCTTGAGCCAGCCCACTTTGGAGAAGTGGGTAGGAGTGAGGTGGGATCTGGGGTGGAGGTCTAGAAGTAACCTGACTAGCTTGTTCTGGGATGTTTGGAGTTTAGATTTGAGGGTTTTGGAGGTGCTAGGGTACCAGGAGGTGCATGCGTAATCGAAAAAAGGTTGAACGAGAGTTCCCGCCAGAATCCTCATGGTGCTTTTGTTGACCAGAGAGGAGATTCTGTCGAGAAATCTCGCTCGTTGGTTAACCTTTTTGATTACCTTGGTTGCCATTTTATCACAGGAAAGGCTAGCCTCTAGAATGGAACCTAGGTAGGTGACCTCATCTTTCCTGGTGATAACAATGTCACCCACTTTTATAGTGAAGTCACTGACTTTCTTAAGGTTGATGTGGGACCCAAACAGGATGGATTCCGTTTTACCCAAGTGTATGGATAGCTTGTTGTCAGCGAGCCAGGTGCAAGTTCTACAGAGCTCAGCACTGAGGATTTTCTCCACCTGTGACTTGTCCTTGTCGGATACCAGCAGGGCAGAGTCATCCGCAAACAAAAACAATTCACAGTCGCATGCCGATGACAAGTCGTTTATGTATATTAGGAACAGTAAAGGTCCCAATATACTGCCTTGGGGGACTCCACAGCTCACCAAGAGGGGGGGAACATGGTGCCGTTTACCTCTACCACCTGCTCCCTCCCCTCCAAGTAAGATTGCATCCACAAAGGCCTTCTGAAGGTCCAGCATGACCATGCCGCAGTATTTGCCCGCGTCCACCTCATGTTTGATGTGGTCGGTCAGATAGTGAAGGCATGTGTCAGTGGAGTGGTTAGTTCTGAAGCCGGATTGGAATTTGTACATGAGTTTATTAGTGGCAAGGTAACTATCGACCTGTTCATAAACTATTTTCTCCATTACTTTCGAAATGGAACTGAGAATAGAAACAGGTCGGTAGTTTCCAGGTTCCAATTTGCTTCCTTTTTTAAAGAGGGGAGTTACTCTTGCTATCTTAAAATCTTTTGTTACTTGGCCTTGTGTAATTGATAGGTTTATTATGTGCGTGATGATCGGGGCAATGTGGAGGCAGAGTCCCTGAGGAATCTAGAGGGAATATTATCAAGGCCGGTGGCCTTGTTTGGGTGGAGCGCGCTTTTTAAACACCTCATCAGCTGTGACCATTTCTAATTTGAAATCATCGTTGGATACTCCTAGCTTTCTGTAGAAGGCTTTAATGTGTTCTACACCAAAGCGACCAGAGTGGTGGGACAGCTTGTTGACAAGAGTTGCGGCTATGCTGGTGAAAAAGGTGTTAAGTCTGCTAGCTACCTCCATTTTGTCTGTAATGAGGGAGTCACCCTCCTTGATGCTGATGTTGGTGAGTCTGGTTTTAAGTTTATGGCTGCAACCAGGAAGCTAGTTGTTGAGAATTTTCCAGAGCTCACGTGGCTTATTTGTGTTTTCCTCTATTTTGTTGTTAATGTAATTTTTTTTTAAGGATTTAGTCAGGTTGGTTGACTTATTTCTTAATTCATTGCATTGCTTTTTGAGAGTTGAAAGGAGTGATTTGAGGTTGATATTATTGGGTTGTTTATCTACTTCTGTTTTACATTTTTGGTATTTGGAGTATTTTCTGTCTCTGTCTTTTATGGCAGCTAATAGGTCCGGATTCATCCATGGTTCCGAGCGTGGTTCAGGACTGTTTTCACGGGAGCCATGTCATTTAGTATCTTTAGGAACGCCGTTTTGAAGCGATCCCAAGCAACATCGACCAGGTTGCTCGCGAGCACAGGGGACCAGTCCCACTCATCTAATTTTAAATTGAAATTGTCATTGGATTTCCTTTTGGCGGGGTTTTGTCCATTTGAAGACAAAGAGAACAAAGAGAATGTTTGTGTAAAGGCGCCTCTAAATCCTGTGTATGCCGTGGGTCCAGACGCCGCGTCCTCGACCGTCAGGGACCGGGGAGAGGCCGCGTGGACCCCCGCCACACCGTCTCCACTGCATACCGGGGTGTCGATGTCGACAGACACCTCGTTGACCGCCGCCGCGCTGTTCATCTCGTGCAGTTCCCCGCCATCACCGATGTCTGGGTCGCCGTCCACCGCCGCCGCCGCGCCGTTCACCGCCGCTGAGTCGCTGCCTTCTCCGATGACTGGGTCGTCCTCCACCGCCGCCGCCGAGCCGCCGACCGTGTCGATGAACGGGGCAAAGTCCTCCGTCGAGCCGCCGATCGCTGGAGCACAGGTGAGCTTGCGTTGAGATGAGCCGGTAGCTAAATTAGCTTCAATGGCGATGCTAGCAGTAGCATTGCTAGTCTTCGCCAGTCGGGACAACATTAACCGTGTTGTTACAGGTCCAGGGTTGAGTTCAGTGTCTCCTGATAGTAGAAGTAATAGTAGTATTATTGTCTTTCTGTCTATCCTTCCAGTCAGGGGCATGATTTTTTTGCTTCGATGTGCAGTCAGGCACGATGCTATCACGTTAGCCTCAAAGCTAAAGTGCTTCGTTGATGTATTGTCGTGGAGATAAAAGTCACTGTGAATGTCCATTTCGCGTTCTCAACTCTCATTTTCAAGAGGGTAAAGTATCCGAGGAGGTTTAAAATATAAATCCGTGATCCACAGTAGAAAAAGGAGGAAGTGTGGGATAATCCGAGCAGTTGTTTGAATTCCCGATCGGGAGCGAAAGAGAGTGCGACCGCTCATCTCGGCGTCCAGCTCGTCCGTGATGCTACCACCACTATGCTTGACCATATGGCAACTCAAGGGACAATTACCTTGCATGCTCACTTGTGTTGAATAGCTGTGTGTTTAGTAATTATCGGGGAAAGTACATTTGTACTTCTACAAAAAGGTAGAATTTCTAAAGTAATGCCCCTTGAGGAGATGGGAGGGTTGTCCTCACTTATAAGCAATGTTTTATTGTTGTCATTACTCATTAACTGTCCTAAATTGTGTACATGTTATAGGACGGCACTTTCCTCATCAGACACAGCTCGGCCCAGACAGCCCGCCAACCTTTCACCCTGGCTGTGCTCTACCAGCAGAAGGTCTACAATGTTCCCATCCGCTTCCTGGAGGAGATGCAAGGCTTTGCTCTGGGAAAAGAGGGCAAGAAAAGCGAAGAGGTACGCTTGGAGAATTAAATAGGCCCTGGAAATATAACTTCTAAATAGAGCACTCTTAGAGATGACTGCAACTTTCCGCTCTTCCAGGTTTTCAGCAGCCTGGATGAGATGGTGATGCACCACAAGATGTACCAGCTCTATCTGATAGACAGCAAGAGCCACGCCAAGCACGCTGTTTTTTTAACTCACCCTGCGCGCCCTTAGAGCGTACAGTTTCATTCTTGCTCTTTGTCATTCCTTTAAGTGCAGCTTCTGCACTTAAAGCTTCTGTAGAATCTACATGCAATCAGATGACTTGTCACATGGAAGCTGCTAACCAGTCTGAACTCACAGGCCCTATTATGAGGTACACCAACACAAGATAATCACATTAAGAACCAGAAATGTTTGCAAAAAAATCTGTTTTTTTAAAGATAGCTTGCCTCTTGCATTGAATATCTTTGGATTGTTCCTGCAGGTGTTCATAAAGAAGTGTATGTAATTGCACTATTTGTGTAACAGTGCTATGACAAACTATTATGCAGTGAATTTCTTCACAACTACAGTTACAAAAACACTAATAAACATTGTTGAATTGTCCATGTTGCTCATTCTACATTGGGGTGTCCAAACTTTTTCCACTGAGGGTTGTATACTGAAAAGACAAATATGTGAGGGCCATTTTGTTTTTGTTTTTTTATTTTATAAAAGAAAAATGCTAAAAACAGACATTATATATAATTTAAGACAATAGTCCCAGCTATGTGTAATTAAAGTTAAAGTACCAATGATTGTCACACACACAAGGTGTGGCGAAATTATGGGTGACAAACTATATAATAATTACTGTTTTTTTAGACATTATGTTGTGGGCCTCTCCTGTAAGAATAGAATAATAATAAGAAGAATTGTCACAGCCTCCAATGGGCTCACCACTCATGGGAGGGACTAATAAGGCCGGGTGCATTGTGAGCTGGGCGGCAGCCGAAGGCTACATATGCTAGCTCTTGGGATGGGCAACGTCACCTCGCTGGGAGGGAAACAGCCAGAGCTGGTGCGCGAGGTGGAGAAGTTCCGGCTAGATATAGTCAGACTCACTTCGACGCACAGCAAGGGCTCTGGAACCAGTTCTCTCGAGAGGGGCTGGACTCTCTTCCACTCTGGCATTGCACGCAGTGAGTGGCGATGGGCTGGGGTGGCAATTCTTGTTGCCCCTCGGCTCAAAGCCTGCACGTTGGACTTTAACCCAGTAGATGAGAGGGTAGCTTCCCTCCGCCTTTGGGTGGGGGGACGGGTTCTGACTGTTTGTGCTTACGCACCGAACAGCAGCTCAGAGTACCCACCCTTTTTGGATTCCCTTGAGGGAGTACTGGAGAGTGCTCCCTCGGGTGATTCCCTTGTTCTGCTGGGGGACTTCAAAGCTCATGTTGGCAACGACAGTGAAACCTGGAGAGGCGTGATTGGGAAGAATGGCCGTCCGGATCTGAACCCGAGTAGTGTTTTGTTATTGGACTTTTGTGCTTGTCACAGATTGTCCATAACAAACACAATGTTCAAACATAAGGGTGTCCATATGTGCACTTGGCACCAGGACACCCTCGGCCACAGTTCCATGATCGACTTTGTAGTTGTGTCATCAGATTTGCGGTCTCATGTTTTGGACACTCGGGTGAAGAGAGGGGCAGAGCTTTCTACCGATCACCACCTGGTGGTGAGCTGGCTCCGATGGTGGGGGAGGATACCAAACAGCCTCTGGGACTCCAGAGGCAGCGGACAGGTACCAACAGGTCAAGCGGTGTGCGGCTTCAGCGGTCGCGGAGGCAAAAACTCGGACATGGGAGGGGTTCGGGGAAGCCATGGAAAACGACTTCCGGACGGCTTCGAAGCGATTCTGGACCACCATCCGCCGCCTCAGGAAGGGGAAGCAGTGCACTGTCAACTCCGAGGATGGAGTGCTGCTGACTTCTACTGCGGCTGTTGTGGATCTGTGGAGGGAATTTTTCGAAGACCTCCTCAATCCCACCAACACGTCTTCCTATAAGGAAGCAGTGCCTGGGGAATCTGTTGTGGGCTCTCCTATTTCTGGGGCTGAGGTTGTCGAGATAGTTAAAAAGCTCCTCGGTGGCAAGGCCCCAGGGGTGGATGAGATCCGCCCGGAGTTCCTTAAGGCTCTGGATGCTGTGGGGCTGCCTTGGTTGACAAGACTCTGCAACATTGCATGGGCATTGGGGGCGGTACCTCTGGATTGGCAGACCGGGGTGGTGGTTCCTCTCTTTAAGAAGGGGAATCGGAGGGTGTGTTCCAACTATCGTGGGATCACATTCCTCAGCCTTCCCGGTAAGGTCTATTCATGTGTACTGGAGAGGAGGCTATGCCGGATAGTCGAACCTCGGATTCAGGAGGAACAGTGTGGTTTTCGTCCTGGTCGTGGAACGGTAGACTAGCTCTATACTCTCGGCAGGGTCCTTGAGGGTGCATGGGAGTTCGCCCAACCAGTCTACATGTGCTTTGTGGATTTGGAGAAGGCATTCGACCGTGGATCTCACTGGATCGCTTTGCAGCCGAGTGTGAAGCGACTGGGATGAGAATCAACACCTCCAAGTCCGAGTCCATGGTTCTTGCCCGGGAAAGGGTGGAGTGCCATCTCCAAGTTGGGGAGGAGATCTTGCCCCATGTGGAGGAGTTCAAGTACCTCAAAGTCTTGTTCACGAGTGAGGGAAGAGTGGATCGTGAGATCGACAGGCGGATCGGTGCGCCGTCTTCAGTAATGCGGATGCTGTATCGATCCTTTGTGATTAAGAAGGAGCTGAGCCGTAAGGCAAAGCTCTCAATTTACCGGTCTATCTACGTTCCCATCCTCATGAGCTTTGGGTTAGAAAAATTCCTAGTTTGTGAACCCGTTCTCACACAATGGCAATAAAAACTATTCTGATTCTGATTCTGATTCTTATGACCAAAAGGACAAGATCACGGGTACAAGTGGCCGAAATTAGTTTTCTCCGCCGGGTGGCGGGGCTCTCCCTTAGAGATAGGGTGAGAAGCTCTGTCATCCAGGAGGAGCTCAAAGTAAAGGCGATGCTCCTCCACAGGAGCCAGATGAGGGGGTTTGGGCATTTAATCAGGATCCCCTCCATCGCTTTCCTGGGGAGGTGTTTAGGGCAGGTCCCACCGGTGGGAGGCCACGGGGAAGACCCAGGACACATTGGGGGGACTATGTCTCCCAGCTGGCCTAAGAACGTCTCAGGATCCCCCGTGAGGAGCTGGCTAAAGTGGCTGGGGAGATGAAAGTCTGGGCTTCTCTGCTTAGGCTGCTGCCCCCGCGACCCGACCTCGGATAAGCGGAAGAAAATGGATGGATGGATGGACACTCGAATGCACATGAACATTGAGAATGTGGGATTTACAATATTAACTATGACCAATAAAACACTGAATATTTAAAATAAATGAACCTTGCTCCTCTACTGCAGACCACCCCTTGATCGACATATTTTATAATTGAGCAAAAGGAACCAAGATGCTTGACAAACGCGGCAAAAAATAAAGGCAAAGGATAAAAAATAACTTCTTATTTGATATAACATCTCTGTCCGTATGTTCACCTTAATGTGTTGTTCATCTATGAATGACCAAACAACGAGCTTACACTCAAACATGTATTCCTCCCTCTACGAATGAATCCCAACACGTCTTCTTCATTACGTTTACCTGAACATCATTATCCAGCACTATCTACTGGTCACATTGTGTATCACAGTCAATTTAGCTGCATATCATAACACCTAGAAACCGTATGTCACTGAAAAGTTCAGATTTTAACCATTGGAACCATTTCTGTAGTTTGAAAATGTCCAGCGGGCCGCATTGAAATGTTATGTTATATTATGCCGAGGTAGCCCAGTTAACTGCCTTTTTAATCCTGTTTTGCAAGACCCGTGTCACATGACTTCAAACGTGACACCCTATTGGCTGGAAAGGATGGATCGCTTCAGTCTTAATTTACCGGAAGTGAGTCTTGTTTTTTGAAGCTGCGAATTTTTCGACATTGAATTTTTCAGCACTACATTTTTTTTTTGCACTAAATTTCTATACACTGAATTTTTTTTACACTGATTTTTTATACAATGAATTGTAATTGAATGAATTGTTTTGTTTTACGATTTGCATACTTATACACTGAATTTTTATACATTGATTTTTTATACACTGAATTTTAAAACAAAATTTAAATTGTCAGCATAATTTTGTTCACAAAATTCAAATGCAATAAATTCTGTTACATAAATACAGTGTCAAAAAAGGATTTTGTAATAAAGACACAAATTAACCTCCATAAAAACAGATATTATCTTTAAAGACCAAACTTTGTGTCAACTTTGTGGTATAGGTGATATGGTGTATTATTAGCAGCTTTTAGTTCGAAAATGTCCACTTTTTTACGCATTACATTTAATTTTGTGGGGTTTTTTTGTTTTTGTTTTTACATTTTTGCCGTTTTAAATGTTCTTTTTCTGACAATATGCTGCGACCAACAAAAATCGGCTGTACTTTGGTCACCCAACCATATCCAACAATACAACTCTTCTTGAGTAAACACATCCTGCTCTTTATTACATCAATCCTAGTTGGGATGAATCACCTCGGGTAAATGAAGAGTTGGCAAATAAACAGATGTAAATCAGGGAAGGAGAGCTTAGACAGCAAAGAGGTCAGGAAGTGACGCTGTAAATAAACACACAAGCAGATAAGTCAGCTTCATTAAATGATCCAGCCACTTTCAGTAACACTGAAGTACTGTTGTGTTCCACTCTGTTTAGTGAAAAGCACAGCTTAATGTTTCTTTAGGAGTGTGTTGTGTAGCTGCCACAGTATAAATGCACAATTGAATAACTTCCTGGAGACCCTGCAATTTGGCAGCCGAGTGTGAAGAATTCTGCTGGCATGACGTACAGTACTGTATAACCCAGCAGACCGGAGTTCTATAACATCCTGTTATCACCATTGATAAAACATACAGTATATCGCAGGAAAAGGCACCAGTGGTTGGGCAAAATGTGACTAAATGAACAAATTACCAATTTTGTAATTGTATTACATTTGCATTTCACACTTTTCACAAAGACACGATGCATTCTTCATGCAGAAAAACAAATGCGTTGATTCAGCTTGAGTTTTTAACCTTGTAAAGGTACAAATGTGTGTCATAAACATGTCACTTTCCCTCTAAAAGCTGACAGTACCCCTAATTAATTCCTCTCTCACACACAGCGTAACTGGAGTTGAGGAACTTAAAAGTTCATTATGCTGCTCTGGTGCCTCACACAGTGTTTCCTTTGATTAGAACTGCTCTGTTTACATCCTGTGGGCCATTCTGACTAATTTTCAGCTTGTTTTAATCAGAATCACAATTGATTGATTGATTGAGACTTTTATTAGTAGGTTGCACAGTGAATCAGAATCAGAATCAGATTCTGATGTTTCCCTCTTGTTTTCATGTGGGTTTTTTTTTGCCTTTTGGTTCGGGACCCTTTGGGACTGTGACAAGGGGTGGCACTTTCGTGACTTCTGCGGTGCTTTTTTCTGAACTTCTGGATCTGCCTCCCGGGAGCCTTTTGGCCATGGAGACCAGCTGCTGGGTCTTTGCCACGCCAGAGTCCGCTTGGAGAGACTGGAGGAGATGCGGATGAAGAAACAGGGCTGGGAGCTGGCGCTGAGCGCCGGGACGGACAAGCTTCACAGTGTCTTGACTGAATGAGCAGGTATCGGACACCTCGGTCTCCTTGGACGTATCCTCGCTCATTTATTCGGACTGGACACTGGCCGAGAGTTGGTGGGTGGCCGAGGGTTGAGTCGGCTCTCTTGGTTGCTTTGTTGGGTCTGCTCCTGTCTCTGGCCATGCTCCCCCCACCCTAGCAGACGATGGCGTGGAACACCGCAGAGGCCACCACAGTGTATATGTTTTTGTTTTTTTGTTTTACTTTTGTGGCTGTGTGTAGAAGTGGCTGATTGCATCAGCTCTGCTCTTTTAATGTATTTAATGTCCTTTGTGTTGTTTGATGTTTCCCTCTTACACACATGTTTATTTGTGCTATGGCTATGAGTTGTGTTCTCCTTGCCCTCAGTCTGGACCCCTCTTCCAGGGGCCCAGGCTTAGACTGAATATTTTTTTCTCTCCCCAGCGTTTACCTGTTTCTCACCTTTTTTGTAAGGGGCACCGAGAGTTGGCAGACCCGTCAGCGATCCTGTTCTGTCTCCCTGTAATGTTTGTCTGATCTTGAATGGGATTGTGCTTAAAATCTTAATTTCCCCTCAGGGGTTATTAAAGTATTTCTGATTCTGATTGTTTTAAAGTGTTGCTCAAAGCAGACCCCTAATTTCATGTCAACGATGTTCACTTTCATCTATTCTTCTGTTATCTATGACATAACCTGATGGAGCCTATAACAGGTGGGTGACATAGTGCTAGTTAATGTGCAACGTGTGCAATACTGTAGTATGTTGTGTAAACCTCACTTCCTGACGGGTTAGGAACTGTGCTGGACGATGAGTTGACAGCCCATAGCATTTATTTGATTGGCTAGCGCTGCTTGACTTGAAGGGTAACTAAATTTTTTTAGTCAATCTTTATGAGAGACGAGAACACACATGCTTTTTTTTTAATGCATTCTAACTCGTAAATAAATGTAAATAAAAGTCAGTTTACAACAGAGTCATGGGGATATCCTCCATTTCGCCCATAAAGTCCTCTAAAAAACCTTCCAAAAACCGCCAACAATATTCCATTGACCTGAATATTAAGTATTAGTGATAATTGTTATTATAAGCACTAACGTAGACAAACTATTTTTAGCGGCAACGTGATCACAGAGAGCTAACGAGATTGTGCTGCTATATTTACATAATCGACTGGTGAGCTGTTTCCTCGCTTCGGAGCTCGTGAAAGTTTATTCCACATTGTAAATAATGCCTCTCATAGTAGAAGGATGAGGACATAATCCGACAAGTTGGTCAAGTTTGACAGACAATTTAGACTCGCAATGGCGAGAAAGACATAAAAAGACTTTTGGTTTCACCCCCCTTTTTTCTTTGCGAGGATTATAAGGCATTTTTCATCAAATGGGAATATATAAACATCCTAGCAGTCTGCATCCCAGCGACAGCATACATTGTACAGTAAGTGATGTTTAAATATGTTTGTTGGCTCACACGGTGTCTGCAGTGAGTAGTCAGTGATGCTGTCATAGGAAAATGCAAATGTAAAGCCCGTCCATCCATTTTCTACCACTTGTCCCTTTTGGTGTGGCGTTGGTTGCTGGAGCCTATCTCAGCTACATTCTGGCGGAAGGCGGTGTACACCCTGGACAACTCGCGTTTGTGAAATTAAATTGATAAAAATATGTAAATATTACATCTTATTATGAATGTGCATGTTACTACATTACATATATACTTACAGCGTGTATATAAAACGTTGATGGAAGTGTTTGGATGTTTTTTAAGCGCTTTATAGACAGAATAGAGCAATCCCCATGCTCAATTGTTAGCTGACTTTTGCATTTATTTACTAGTTAGAATGCATCAAAAAGAACATTATATGTGTTCTCGTCTTACATAAGGATTGTGAATGATAGACAAAATTCCCCAAAAAGTGCAGTTCCTCTATAACTCAAATTAAGTGGGAATTTGTGGTTGCTGGTTTTCAGCCCAGGCAGCATGGTGGAACAGGGGTTAGCGAGTGTGCCTCACAATGAAAAGGTCCTGGGTTCGATGCAGAGTTTGCATGTTATCCCTGTGACATCTCCTAGTATCTCCTAGCTTACTCCCACCTCCAAAGACATGCACCTGGGTATAGGTTGATTGGCAGCACTAAAGTGGCCTTAGTGTGTGAATGCATAGGCGCCGATCTACATTTCTGCCAGTGGGTGATCGGACGGGCGGTAAATCTGAAGCTACTTTTCTGAGCATGCGCGGTTTTTGCTTGGTGGTGAGAAAGAATTTGCCATCAATCCCATGTGGGTGCTCGGCATCGTCCGGATTGACGCCTATGTGTAAATGTGAGCGTGAATGTTGTCTGTCTATCTGTGTTGGCCCTGCGATGAGGTGGCGACTTGTCTAGGGTGTACCCTGCCTTCTGCCTGAGTGCAGCTGGGATAGGCTCCAGCGACCCCTAACACGCCGAAAGGGACAAGCGGTAGAAAATGAATGGTTTAAACCAGTGGTTCTTAACCTGGGTTCGATCGAACCCTAGGGGTTCGGTGAGTCGGCCTCAGGGGTTCGGTGGAGCCTCTGCCGCGGAGGTCAAGACACACCCGACTCATCGTGTAAATAAAAACTTCTCCCTATTGGCGTATTATGGATACCCCCGAACAATGTTCCCTCTAATTTTCCATCTGATTTGCAGGTGTGTCATTTGTTGTGAGTTCATGCACTGTGTTGGTTTTGTTCTTTGAACAAGGGATGTTCATGAACATCCCTTGTTCACATCAAAAACATATAACTTTGTCTTGAATTTGAAAAAAAAAACCATCTTATTTTTCACTAAAGAAGGGTTCGGTGAATGCGCATATGAAACCGGTGGGGTTCAGTACCTCCAACAAGGTTAAGAACCACTGGTTTAAACCCAGCGTGTGCATGGCTGGACTGCGTGGGGTGCCCACTATGACCTGCAACTGAATAAAAACTGATGGATAGATTATCCATCCATCCATCCATTTTCTACCGCTTGTCCCTTTTGGGGCCGCGGGGGGTGCTGGAGCCTATCTCAGCTGCATTCGGGGATTATGATTACTCAAAAATATAAATAACTCAAAAATATAAATTAACGCTTATTTGCATGGACGCTTGTTGCCAGGCAGATAACAAGCCACCAGGCGGAATTCTCAGGTCACAATAAATTGTGCCCCTCAGGCCAGTGTTTTTCAACCACTGTGCCATGAGATATTGTCTGGTGTGCCATGGGAAATTATGCAACTTCACCTAATTGGTCCAAAAATTTTTTTTTGCAAATCAATAATTATAATCTAATAATATAATAGTTCCTTAGTGTCTGTGCTGTGTGGAGCTCGGCAGGGTAACCATGTAATACTCCATGTCAGTAGGTGGCAGCAGGTAGTTAATTGCTTTGTAAAAGTGAGATGAGGACGGTTTGTCGTGAACTAAATATGCAAAAGGTAAAAAGGTATGTAACGCTTAAACCAAAAATTGACAAAAGGAAAAGGCATTGAAGCATAGGGATGGCTATGCAAAACGAAAGTAAAACTGAACTGGCTACAAAGTAAACAGAAACAGAATGCTGGACGACAGCAAAAACTTGCAGCGTGTGGAGCAGAGACGGAGTCCACAAATTACATCCGTGCATGACTTGGCAAGGCCCTGTGATGAGGTGGCGACTTGTCCAGGGTGTACGCCGCCTTCCGCCCGAATGCAGCTGAGATAGGCTCCAGCACCCCCCGCGACCCCAAAAGGGACAAGTGGTAGAAAATGGATGGATGGGCATGACTTGGCAATCAACAGTGTCCCCACAAAGAAGGATAGCAACAACTTAAATAGTCTTGCTTGCTAACACAAAGCAGGTGCGGGGAATAGCGTTCAAAGGAAGACATGAAACTGCTACAGGAAGACATCAACAAAACAGGAAGGGCCACCAAAATAACAGCGCAAGACAAGAATAAAGCACTACACACAAGAAAACACCAACAAACTCAAAATAAGGCACGAGGACCTGGTGGAGTTTCATTTTTGAACGTTTTCTGCTGGTGTTGTGCCTCCGGATTTTTTTTATGAAAAAAATGTGCCTTGCCTCAAAAAAGGTTGAAAAACACTGCCTTAGGCTAAATAAGAAAGGGTAATTATAAGCCACGCCCACCTTAACCAGAAAGCTAATAACAGGAAGTGTTTTGGGTAGTAAGTAAGCTCAGTCTAAAACGTCAGTATTATATTTGCTATACTTTTTTTTTAAATTTGTTTAATACAAACTAATTGATGTAGCATAGTTTGCCTTTAAAATGAAAATGTGGTGTGTGTGTGTGTGTGTGTGTGTGTGTGTAAAGATCAAAGTTAGTATGAAGCGGAAGGGTACACACCGCGCATCTGCTCTTTTTGCATTGACAGTCGTGAGAATACCCACCCCCAAACTTCTGACAGTGCATTTTTGGGGCTTGTATTTCTAGGATTGCCTCCAATTGTATATTTCATCCCACGGTAACAAAAAAGAAAAAGCTGTCACGGCCACACACACACGCAAACACGACTCGAGTGTGATTAGCTCGGTCGTGGACTAGTTTTCTCGGCGGATTTGCTTCTTGTGCCTCCGAAGTGACGTAGGAGGGCAGTGAATGGGAATATCAGTAGCGGGTGGAGGAGTGAGACGTCAACCTGTCCACTCTCGTATCTCCTCCAAGGCCATCTTATTCCACTTTTGAGGACGTTTTGGGATTGGACACTAAACAAGAGCACCTCAAAAGCCTCCTTGTTGCCCCCCCTTTCCCCTTTCCTTCCTAGTAGAGGACTCTCGTAGCAAAAAAAACAAAAAACCGTCCAAAATGGCCCAGATACTGCCCATACGATTCCAAGAACATCTGCAGGTAAGGAGAAATTGCTTCACGAAATGTTTTCTTCTCGTCTTTTTTTGCTGCACTTCCTCGCCCTTGCGTGTGCACACAGGCATTGCATGGCGCTTCTAAATGAGAATGTAAAAAGAGCGCTGCGGGCTGTTGCTCAATATAGCCACAGGCCTGCTTTAGCCAAGGATGACTTGGAGAAATTGAACACTGCAAACCCACAGCGTGTTTTCTTTACCTGCGTCGTGTGGTGAAAATAACACAAACAAACGCCGCCTGTCATTTGCACTGCAGACGTCAGTGCAGACACTTGCCATGTTTTGACACTTGCCGGCGACCGGGCTCAGCTGTTCGCCCTCTAGCTGAGACATGAATGGTCCTGAAATGTTGTTGCCATGTCCTGCAGCAGTATCTTAACCAGCTTGGAAGCACTAGCAACAACATCCTAGCATAGGGATCACGGAATAAGGCATTTTATGTTAAAAATGAAAAAGAGTAATGCCATCCATGTATTTCCTTTATGGCTTGGCATCATATACAGTCATGCGCAAAAGTTTACATACACTTGTAAAGAACATAATGTCATGGCTGTCTTGAGTTTCCAATAATTTCTACAACTCTTATTTTTTTGTGATAGAATGATTGGAGCACATACTTGTTGGTCACAAAAAACATTCATGAAGTTTGTTTCTTTTATGAATTTATTATGGGTCTACTGAAAATGTGACCAAATCTCCTGGGTCAAAAGTATACATACAGCAATGCATCACAGGGACAAAGATAAGACCTTCTGGAGGAAAGTTATGTGGTCAGATGAAACACAAATGTAGCCGTTTGGCCACAATACCCAGCAATATGTTTGGAGGAGAAAAGGTGAGGCCTTTAATCCCAGGAACACCATACATACCGTCAAGCACGGTGGTGGTAGTATTATGCTCTGGGCCTGTTTTGCTGCCAATGGAACTGGTGCTTTGCAGGGAGTAAATGGGACAATGAAAAAGGAGGATTACCTCCAAATTCTTCAGGGCAACCTAATATCATCAGCCCGGAGGTTGGGTCTTGAGTGCAGTTGGGTGTTCCAACAGGACAATGACCCCAAACACACGTCAAAAGTGGTAAAGGAATGGCTAAATCAGGCTAGAATGAAGGTTTTAGAATGGCCTTCCCAAAGTCCTGACTTAAACGTGTAGACAATGCTGAAGAAACAAGTCCATGTCAGAAAACTAAAACATTTAGCTGAACTGCACCAATTTTGTCAAGCGGAGTCAGTGTTTCCCATAAACTGCCAAGATACCTGTGGCGGTGGGGGCGTGGATATGGGCGTGGCTATGGGTGTGGTCACCATTACATCATCGAGTAACTTGCATAATTTACTACAATGATATGATTTTCTCTAAAAAGGCTAAAAAAATGTATACTTACTAATTAATAATAACCGTTTTGTTTTAAACGTCCATCCATCCATCCATCCATCCATTTTACAATATAATTACAACACTTTATGTACATATTTATATACAGATTTGAACAATAAGTTATTCACTGAAATATATTTATTAATTGTGGTTCTTACAAAAAATATATCTTATAAAATATAAAAGCTAAAATGTCTCTTAAAGCTCTGCCCCTTTAATTAGTGCATACTAAATAATTTAACTTTAGCCTACTACTACAACCATATTATTTACCAGCAACATAAAGTGAGGCAGAGGTGTCCTGCCACAGTCAGTAACAAATAAAGAGAAAACTGTAGTGGTGGTAGATAGACACAGAACTTCATCAAACATCTGATCCACTGAACAAAGAGCTCAAAAAATCTTGAACTTTAGACTGCCATCAGTTTTACTCCCTACACTTAACCATGTGTTTCCTACAGCCTGCAGACTTTGCACTCTTTGTTATATACACATGTTGTGTTTCTAATATAAATACATTTAATAAAGTCAAATACAAATAAGGCAACAAGAGGAGTATCCTACACTTCTCTTTTGTAAAGTAAATCTGAACAGCCGATATGGGCATCTACATCAACTATATGATTTGCCTGAGAAGCTGGACAGGACCAAAAAATAAAAAATAAATAAAAATTAAAAATTAAAAAAATCCGAAAAATCTATTTGTGGCGGACGTAATTCTTTCGTGGTGGGCCGCCACAAATAAATGAATGTGTGGGAAACACTGGGAGTGCTCAAAAATTCAACCAGAAGTTTGTGGATGGCTACCAAAAGCGCCTTATTGCAGAGAAACTTGCCAAGGGACATGTAACCAAATTTTAACATTACTGATGTATACTTTTGACCCAGCAGATTTGGTCACATTTTCAGTAGACCCATAATAAATTCATAAAAGAACCAAACTTCATGAATGTTTTTTGTGACCAAGAAGTATGTGCTCCAATCACTCTATCACAAAAAAAATAAGAGTTGTAGAAATTATTGGAAACTCAAAACAGCCATGAGTTACAAGTGTATGTAAACTTTTGACCACGACTGTAAGTGTCACAGGTGAGCTGGAGTCTATCCTAGTTCACTTTGAATGAGAGGCAGGGTAAACACTGGACTGGTCACCAGTCAATCATAGGACACACATACAACCACTCACACTTATGGACAATTTAGAGCAATGGTGCCCAAATGTATGGTCTCCAAGGGACAAAGTAAAAATGTGTTAACGGTCTACAGGCCAAACAGTAATTTTTACCATGCAACAGTACCACCAGTGTGTAATTTAGTCTCAAACTGCCATATACTGTATAAATATAAATTGTGTGCCTAATTCAGTTAACCTGCAACTCTGCATCTTGTATGTACATATTTCAATTTCAAAACATTTATTTAAAAAGGTCACTTTCTGCAGATTTTTGCCATTTCCAGGTGTTGTTCTGTAACCTGTTCCTCCTTGATATTTCATGATCCGATCGTTTTCAAACTGTACCTAGACATGGAAGATGCTGAAATTCGAAGCGCTTATTGTTAGACATGGGCGAAGCATGGCAAACAAGATTATCCTTTTCCATAGAGCGTCAAAAAGTTACAACTTTACCGTAGAGCAGGGATCTCAAATTCAAACGCAACTAGTTATAGCGTGTACAAAAAAAAAAAAAAAGTAGTTTTTCCGTTTGAAAAAATTGGAAGCTCAGTCACCAGAACTTAGTGTTTTTTTAACCAAATCAGAATCAGAAATACTTTAATAATCCACGAGGGGAAATTAAGATTTTCAGCACAATCCCATTCAAGTGCAGACTAACATTACAGGATCGCTGACGGCGCCTCTTACAAAAAAGGTGAGAAACAGGTAAATGCTGGGGGGGTTAGGAAAAAAAAAATTCAGTCTAAGCCTGGGCCCCGGGAAAGGGGGTCCAGACTGAGGCCAAGGGAAAAAAACCTCATAGCCATAGCACACAAACATGTGTAATAGGGAAACGTCAAAGAACACAAAGGACATTAAAGATTAAAAGAGCAGAGCTGATGCAACCAGCCACCTCTACAGAGAGCCATTACTGTAAATTGAAAAACTGAACCACTTTTGTTTTAGTTATATATATTTTTTACAATCAAATGTATGGCCATTTTTTTACAGTGCATTACTAATTTGAAAAACAATACCACTTTTGCTTTTACCGCACAATTTTGGTGACTGCGCTGCATTTTTTTTTTTACTTTAAAATCCATGTTCCCCGTTTTTACAGTGCATTAATGTAAATGTAAAATGTATTATTTTAAATCAATTACATTTCTGGTGACTGAGCTGCCAGGTTTTTACAGTAAAATCTACAGACTTTTTTTTTTACAACATAGTCTTGGGAACATGCCATCACTCACTATGCTTCCATGCACTAAATTAGTCTGATTTCTCAAATATTATTATTTTTTTTACACCTACGTGTGAAGTCTAAATGCACACTCTCTAATGCGACTATTGCCCATGTGCCTCCCGTACACTGGGGGGCGCTATTTCCTTTTAGTGGATAAATGAATTCCTTTCCAGTTGACCTATGACATCACACTAGCCATCTACGGATCCTTACAACTTGTTTTAACTGATGTCTGCTGTAATATTGACACATATTATAAATATTATGTCTCTAATGGCTATGCTGATGTTAAATAGCAGACAGCATCAAGAAACGATCTTGGATTGCGCTACGAATATGACGCTACTACCAAGAATATATCGGGGCGAATGCAAGTCCAATGCAAAGAAAAAGACCGATCAAAGAGTTTTTTTCTAAGGAATTTTCGGACGAAAATCATGGAAACACAACTTTTGAATGTGTTAAATTTAAAAGGCTCCTTCTGGATTGATGGAGAGAGTTTTAAATCCGAAGGAAAACATATCCAGAGGAAGGTTGCTATTGTTCTGGAATTTTATCTTGCCGGTTGTGCTGAAAGTTAATCAGTTTGGACCGCACAAATGCAGCGTGAAGATGTTTGCATACGCTTTATTATTCGCCTTTAATACATTTGCTTCATTATCTTTTATCTAATTTGTATTTTGTCCGGGAGTCCGAATTAAGACGGCATTTTACATTTCCTTAGCTACCTTATTAAATAAATCTGCATGCACTGAATGATTGTGCAGCTTGAAAGAGTGGAGTATTACATGTATTATATTATTACATTTGGTAGCCACCATTTAGCGGGTTAAACAAAATGGGTCCACTTTGGGCATTTCTGATTTAGAGTTTCCATTGACCATGTTTTTAGAATGTAGGAAAATTGCATGCCACTTGTCCATACATTCAAAAGTCCATAGCTGTAAGGTCTACTTGGGGATGATCATCCAAAAATGTCCTGTTTGCGTCACTCCCTCACTTTTCGTCACAATGCTATGTCTGCATTACATATGTTAAAGTCCCCGCAAAGGTAAACATATTTGGCATTATGAGTTTCAAATGAGTAAAAAGTGAAAGCAGTTCTATTTTCAAAATAGTATTTCAAGTGGCACGCAAATAATCTTAGGATATAGCGGGATCGCGATCTGACAGACCCCTGAATTGGAATGCAGAGCAGAAATTCTTTCACTATCTTTGTCCTTTCTCGCATGATCTCTCTTCCCCAAGTTGCCAGGAAACCGTACAGTGAAAACAGCTGGTGCATACAAATACATTTTGACCAATGAACTTCATAAAAAAATGTGTTACTTTAAAGGCCTACTGAAATGAATTTTTTTTATTTAAACGGGGATAGCAGATCTATTCTATGTGTCATACTTGATCATTTCGCGATATTGCCATATTTTTGCTGAAAGGATTTAGTATAGAACAACGACGATAAAGATTGCAACTTTTGGTATCTGATTAAAAAAAAAGGCTTGCCCCTACCGGAAGTAGCGTGACGTAGTCAGTTGAACATATACGCAAAGTTCCCTATTGTTTACAATGATGGCCGCATGAAGTGAGAGAGATTCGGACCGAGAAAGCGACAATTTCCCCATTAATTTGAGCGAGGATGAAAGATTTGTGGATGAGTAAAGTGCAAGTGAAGGACTAGTGGGGAGTTGAAGCTATTCAGATAGGGAAGATGCTGTGAGAGCCGGGGGTGACCTGATATTCAGCTGGGAATGACTACAACAGTAAATAAACACAAGACATATATATATACTCTATTAGCCACAACACAACCAGGCTTATATTTAACATGCCACAAATTAATCCTGCATAAAAACACCTGCGTGTTTGTTATGCTAGCTCCTAGCTCCTCTGCTAGCTCCTAGCTCCATAGAACACGCCAATACAATTCAAACACCTGATCAACACACACAATCACTCAGCCCAAAAGACCGTTCACCTAACCCAAGGTTCATAAAGCTTATATATTTTTAAAAAGTTACGTACGTGACGCGCACGTACGGTACGTGTTATGCTAGCTCCTAGCTCCTATGCTAGCTCCTAGCTCAATAGAACACGCCAATACAATTCAAACACCTGATCAACACACACAATCACTCAGCCCAAAAGACCGTTCACCTAACCCAAGGTTCATAAAGCTTGTATATTTTTAAAAAGTTACGTACGTGACGCGCACGTACGGTACGGTACGTGTTTTGCTAGCTCCTAGCTCCTATGCTAGCTCCTAGCTCCATAGAACATGCCAATACAATTCAAACACCTGATCAACACACACAATCACTCAGCCCAAAAGACCGTTCACCTAACCCAAGGTTCATAAAGCTTATATATTTTTAAAAAGTTACGTACGTGATGCGCACGTACGGTACGGTACGTGTTATGCTAGCTCCTAGCTCCTATGCTAGCTCCTAGCTCCATAGAACACGCCAATACAATTCAAACACCTGATCAACACACACAATCACTCAGCCCAAAAGACCGTTCACCTAACCCAAGGTTCATAAAGCTTATATATTTAAAAAAAGTTACGTACATACGCAAAAAAAAGTTGCGCACATACGGTCAAGCGATCAAATGTTTAGAAGCCAAAGCTGCATACTCACAGTAGCACGTCTGTGTCTTTGTCATCCAAATCAAAGTAATCCTGGTAAGAGTCTGTGTTGTCCCAGTTCTCTACAGGCGTCTGTGTATCCAAGTCAAAAGTCCTCCTGGTTAGAGTCTCTGTTATCCGAGTTCTTCCATCTTGACTGCATCTTTCGGGAATGTAAACAAAGAAGCGCCGGCTGTGTACTGTTGTGGCTGACTACGTTCGAAAAATACGTCCATTTCGCACCGACAACTTTCTTCTTTGCTTGTTCAGCTTCCTTCTCCATAATGCAATGAACATGATTGAAACAGATTCACGAACACAGATGTCCAGAATACTGTGGAATTATGAAATGAAAACAGAGCTTTTTCGTATTGGCTTCAATGTGGAAGGCATACCCGTGTTCCCCGGTCTACGTCACGCGCATACGTCATCCTCAGAGGCGTTTCGAACCGGAAGTTTAGCGGCAAATTTAAAATGTCACTTTATAAGTTAACCCGGCCGTATTGGCATGTGTTATAATGTTAAGATTTCATCATTGATATATAAACTATCAGACTGCGTGGTCGGTAGTAGTGGGTTTCAGTAGGCCTTTAATTATGAACCACTACACAAGTTGAGAGCACAGCTTGACTCCCAACTGTCTATATTTCAATGAGGCAACTATGAATGCTGTATTTACACTGTTTCAAATGATTGTCATGGATCATTATCTCCGGGCCATTTTATAACCTTTCAAACTCTATCCAGAAAGTGACTGCCTATCTCAGCATTGTGCAGAACATACAACTCCAAACAGAACATCTACTGTATGTGGTAATTTGCTGGTCCAATATCCCTTTTAAAGAAACCTTAATTGAATTAATAGAGTATGTATGTTCAGCAATCTATAAATTAACCCAAACTGTGACAAGACAAATTGGCCCCCGCGCGGCCAAACCAGGCCGTTTTAAAAGACATCACTGTAGGGTTTACACATACAGGCCTGCGCTGTACTGCTGTCTTAGGTTTACAGTGCATCCGGAAAGTATTCAGTGCTTCACGTTTTCCACATTTTGTTTCCAAAATGAAATACATTTATTTTTTCCTCGAAGTTATACCAACAATACCCTATAATGACAACATGGAAATTTTTTTTTTTTTTTTTAGAGATTTTTACAAATCTATTAAAAATAAAAAAATTAAAAATCACATGTACATAAGTATTCACAGCCTTTGCTCAATACTTAATTGATGCACCTTTGGCAGCAATTACAGCCTCAAGTCTTTTTGAACACAATGCCACGTGCTTGGCACACCTATCTTTGGGCAGTTTTGTCCATTCCTCTTTGCAGCACCTCTCAAGCTCCATCAGGTTGGATGGGAAGTGTCGGTGCGCAGCCATTTTCAGATCTCTCCAGAGATGTTCAAACGGATTCAAGTGTGGGCTCTGGCTGGGACACTCAAGGGCATTTACAGAGTTGTCCTGAAGCCATTCCTCGGATATCTTGGCTTTGTGCTTTGGGTTGTTGTCCTTCTAAAAGATGAAACGTTGCCTTAGTCTGAATTCAAGAGCATTCTGAAGCAGGTTTTCATCCAGGATGTCTCTGTATATTGTTTTATTAATCTTTCCCTGTATCGTGACAAGTCTTCCAGTTCTTGCTGCTAAAAAACACCCCAACAGCATGATGCTGCCACCACCATGCTTCCCTGTATTGGCCTGGTTATGAGCGGTGCCTGGTTTACTCCAAACATGACGCCTGGCATTCACGCCAAATAGTTCAATCCTTGTCTCTTCAGACCAGATAATTTTGTTTCTCATGGTCTGAGAGTCTCTCAGGTGCATTTTGGCAAACTTTTACAAAGGAATGACTTCTACCATATATGCCTGATTGGTGGATTGCTGCAGATATGGTTTTCCTCTCTCCACAGAGGAATGCTGTAGCTCTGACAGAGTGACCATTGGGTTCTTCGTTACCTCCCTGAATAAGCTCCTCTCCTGATCGCTCAGTTTAGGCGGCTGGCCAGCTCCAGGAAGAGTCACGGTGGTTCCAAACGTGTTCCATGTATGGATGATGGAGGCCACTGTGCTCATTTGGACTTTAAAGGCAGCAGATATTTTTCTGTACCCTTACCCAGATTTGTGCCTCAAGACAATCCTGTCTCTGAGGTCTACAGACAACTCCTTTGAAATTCATTGCAAAGGCTATAAACGCTTATGTACATGTGATTTCCAAGTTATTTTTATTTTTAATACATTTTCAATAGTATATTCCATTTTGGAATAAGGCTATACATAACAAAATGTGGAAAAAAGTGAAGCGCTGTGAATACAATGTCCCACATGTACTTGCCCACTTGTCTAGAATAGAGTGAATAATGACTCATCATGCAAGTTCACTCTTTTTTACCGCAGACATCTGCAGAATTGTGCTGACAGTTTTCCTGCAACGGTGTACCAAGTACCAACTAGTTCTTGGCTAATAGAGTGGGCTACACCATTTATACAGATAAAAGCAATATGTTTTATGAAGGGGATGTTCAAACAACTTAAGAGATGCAAGAATAAAGGCCAACCAGTTTATTTTCCATTGGTACACCAGCTTGTTGAGCTCTTTCTGCATCCAGCAATGTCCCAGCAGTGAAGTTTCAACGTTACTTTCTTCTTTTTTGTCATCGTCTGACTGGGATCACATCACGCAGGGTGTTTATAATTTTTTGCTCTCCACAGATCGTGATTGTTTAATGATTTGCCAACTGTTGCTTTAATACAGGATCCACAATAAGCCCAGACCTCAGTAAGGTTGAATAACTTTTATAATAAATGATAAATGGGTTATACCTGTATAGCGCTTTTCTACCTTCAAGGTACTCAAAGCGCTGTGACAGTATTTCCACATCTACCCATTCACACACACATTCACACACTGATGGCGGGAGCTGCCATGCAAGGCGCTAACCAGCAGCCATCAGAGGCAAAGGGTGAAGTGTCTTGCCCAAGGACACAACGGACGTGACTAGGAAGGTAGAAGGTGGGAAATGAACCCCAGTAACCAGCAACACTCCGGTTGCTGGCACAGCCACTCTACCAACTTCGCCACGCCGTCCCACTTTTTGGGCTTTCCCTGTAGCTGAACTTTCATAGAGTTTTGTTTGTCCATCCAGCTATCCATTTTCTATCGCTTGTCCCTCTCGGGGTCACGGGGGTGGTGGGTGGGTGCAGTTTAACATCCAATTGAATAAGGTTTTCCCTATACGTTATCCATAATTTGAATAAAAAGCAACTGGCTCTTTCCTGTCGCTTTGTAATACATCTAGCAAAAAACAGTTGTACTTACAGAGGAAAATATTTTTGAGGTGGCACTTGGTGTTATTGGTATTATTTGCAGTAATATACTGTCTTTTATTTCCATAATGCTATAACAAACTACATCAGTCTGAAAAAGACTGTGTTTACTTGAGGTACTTATGAAACAAAATGCCACTTCAACAATGTGGAGAAACATACAGTTATCTAGCTGTCCTCTGTGGAGGAACTATTTCCACAATGACGTTCCATAGCTGCCCCTTTGCTTGCTATTTTGTTGCCAAAAAAGTTGGTGACGCACCCCCCCCATCCCCTCCTCCTCCCCTCGTCTCTAGCTTGTTGTTATGGTAACGACAGGCGGTGAAATGGCCTTTCACTAGAAGAAGCACAGAGCCCCTCTCACCCGCCCCCTTCCTCTGGCCAGCAGCCCCACTTTTGCCAGCCAAAGATTCTTTATCCACCTATGTATGACTACTTGAAGGCTGGAAGGTTCCTTTCCTCAGAGCTTAGAGGCACTAGTTCATGGAGACTGTGTGCTCCACAGCAAAGCACGGGATATTAGTTGAAATGGCTTTCAACAGTACGTAGTGTTTGGCTTGAGATGGTAAAGCAGCTCCAAGAAATCCCACTCTGGCACAGCCATGCACCCCTGTGAACAAAGTTGGCTCCAACAGAGTGAAAAATGCTTGGAATTTCAAAACTGGCGACTTTGGGCCTCTAGTTGTTTCACATTTTTTCCGTGGCTTGGTATTTACAGTCGCCTGGGTCACAGTTCAAGGGTGAAACATGGACCCCCAGCCCTTTTCCACCAAAAATAACCTGCTGCTAGTTGGTTGCTACTATCCCACTACACTAAGAGGTGTGTGACAATGACATGTACTGTTGATTTTAATTGTTTTTTAGCATACTGTCCCATATTTGTGGGTGGGGTTAAGAATCAGTTCTTTGCTAAAGAACAGCAATGAGTTGGTGCTTCTTTGTTCGAAGCCCGAGTTTTGAGAGCGAAGAGGCTTTGCTTAAATGTCTAAAAAGCAAAGAAGTGTTGCTAAATCAGTTTCGGATCCAAACTAACACTAGAACCGGCTTGATGGAAAATAGGTAAATGGGGTTCTAAGTGGTGTCTTCTGGACTGTTTTGGAAGTTAACTATTGCTAGCCATGCTCATCAAGTACACAATGGTGTGAGGCACTTAGTTATTCTTCATCACCACCCTTTGTTATCCCTGTATCATACTGTATCTGTGTTGTAGGCTAAGTATGTCAGAGTTCCATTTGACAACCAAACAATTACACAAGGCGACTCGGTAAAGAATCTGGGTATTATTTTCGACCCAACTCTCTCGTTTGAGTCACACATTAAGAGTGTTACTAAAACGGCCTTCTTTCATCTCCGTAATATCGCTAAAATTCGTTCCATTTTGTCCACTAGCGACGCTGAGATCATTATTCATGCGTTCGTTACGTCTCGTCTCGATTACTGTAACGTATTATTTTCGGGTCTCCCTATGTCTAGCATTAAAAGATTACAGTTGGTACAAAATGCGGCTGCTAGACTCTTGACAAGAACAAGAAAGTTTGATCATATTACGCCTATACTGGCTCACCTGCACTGGCTTCCTGTGCACTTAAGATGCGACTTTAAGGTTTTACTACTTGCGCATAAAATACTACATGGTCTAGCTCCATCCTATCTTGCTGACTGTATTGTACCATATGTCCCGACAAGAAATCTGCGTTCAAAGAACTCCGGCTTATTAGTGATTCCCAGAGCCCAAAAAAAGTCTGCGGGCTACAGAACGTTTTCTGTTCGGGCTCCAGTACTATGGAATGCCCTCCCGGTAACAGTTAGAGATGCTACCTCAGTAGAAGCATTTAAGTCCCATCTTAAAACTCATTTCTATACTCTAGCCCAGGGGTCACCAACCTTTTTGAAACCAAGGGCTACTTCTTGGGTACTGATTAATGCGAAGGGCTACCAGTTTGATACACACTTAAATAAATTGCCAGAAGTAGCCAATTTGCTCAATTTACCTTTAACTCTGTTATTATTAATAATTAATGATATTTATCTTTGTGGAAACACTGATCATCTTAATGATTTCTCACAATAAATATATATAGAAACAGATAAATATCAATATGCAACACTTTATTTTTATATTTTCTCTAAGTGCACATTTTTCAAATTGAACATTTTCAAATGATCACTTCTAAGACAGTCTTGTGAAATCACAATATCCCATTTTAACTAGCTAGCCACTAACATTTTTTAACAAATCATGAATTACTTTGCACCATGTTTGTACAAATAATAACTCATGTAAAATACAAAAGTAAACTCTCCAATTTTTAAATCATGTCACACTTTGAACTGGACACCAAATCTGTTATCTGTTTCTTTGTCAGTTAGTGGGAAGCCTGGCATTGCATGCTGTTAACTAGTGTGTTGTACTCTGGTGTGTAACTTGACACTGCAACTCTGAGTGAGTCTTGCAGATGTGCATCAGTGAGGCGTGTTCTGTGTTTGAAAGGTTTTGTACAAAGAGTATGAATATGGGGGCCTGAAACTTCTCAACCTTGAAGCTATGTGTCTGTCTTTAAAAGCATCAATTGTTCCAAAGATGTATTTAAACATTGAGTGGTACACAAATGTCCTGTTGGACAAAAAACATGTACTGTATCAAAATAAATTGTATCCTTTTTTTACAAGTGATCCCCTCCCAGAGAGTCTGCTGGGAAACATGGCGGGGTTCATAAAGGAAACAATCCACTCATAGTGGTGTTTTCAATTTTATGTGCCAGAAAAAAGAGACTATATTTTGCAGCAGTTAATATGGATGAACTCTAATATTGTAATAGATGAAAGCCTTTCTTTTGGAAAAATATGTTTCAAAGAGGAATCATTTTTGTCAATGATATTATCAATGAGAATGGTAAAATGATGAAGTATGATGAATTTAGAGCTATGTATGGTGATGCTTGCTCAAGCTTTTCATTTGATCAACTAACTGGAGTAATTGGGAAAAGATGGAAACAAATAATTAATTATGGAACTACTAAATTATTAATTTGTAAACCTCTAATAAGAAATTCTAGTTGGCAAAAAGGAACTAAAATAAATGGAAAAATATATAATTTTTATTTAATAAAGAAATCTTTGAAGGCTGCCTCATACAACACAAATGGAAAATGGGAGGACTTTTTTGACTGCCCGTTGCCATGGGATGCCATATTCAAACTAATCTATAAAACCACTATCGATGTGCAAAATCGTTATTTTCAAATTAAAATTATTTATAACTTCTTACCCACAGGGAAAATGTTAAAATTATGGAATATGACAGAGTCAGATGATTGCCGATTTTGTTGTCAGGAGCCTGAATCCACCCTGCATTTGTTTTGGTATTGTCATATTGTGTCTTTGTTTTGGGTGGAAGTTGAAAAAATGTGTTTAAGGATTGGTTTGTTTATGAAGCTTGATGTGGTTTCTGTTATTTTAGGAGAGTTCATTGACAATCATGATTTAGTCAATTTAATTATAGTACTCGGTAAAATGTTTATTTTTAAGGCCAAAAACAGATATTCACTTAGTATTACTTTCTTTAAAACATTTATTCAGTATTTTCTAACTTTAGAAAGTTACATGGTTGAAAACGATAATGATGCCAAAAAACATTAAAAAAAAGACGAGAAGTCCTCAAAGGCTTATTTTGAAAGTATAATTATGTTTATAGATTATATGATATCTGTTGTTGTGTTCCCTAATTTGAGTGCCCTGGACATAATCTGGACTGTACATAAATGCTTATTTTGAAAATGTAATTTTGTTTATAAATTATATGCAATCTGTTGTGTTCCCTAATTTTTTTCTGTGTACATGAATGAAGGTGTGTGTTGCTGAGTCCGACTTGGACATTATCTGGACTGGGCCTGGTTTAAAAAACCCTTTAAACAAATCTAATTTCATTGACAACCTGGTCTGTTGAAGATAAGGCCCTTTTTTAAAAAATAAAATAAAATAAGATAAATAAATAAAAAACATTTTCTTGGGATAAAAAAGAAAGTAAAACAATATAAAAATAATTACATAAAAAATAGTAATTAATGAAAATGTTAGTGGACCAGCAGCCTATACAATCATGTGTGCTTCAGGGACTGTGTCCCTTGCAGATGTGTTGTCTATGTTGTGGGAACCAGAATATTGGTAGCAGAAAGAAATAACCCCTTTTGTGTGAGTGGGTGTGGATGCGTGTGCATGGGGGAGGTTGTTTGGGTTGATGCACTGATTGAAAGTGTATCTTGTGTTTTTTCTATGTAGATTTAATTTAAGAAAAAAAAAAAAAAACATTTTTTTTATTTATTTTTTTTTAAATTTAAAAAAAAATAATTTTTTTTTAGAACAGGCCCGCGGGCGACTCATCTGGTCCTTACGGGCGACCTGGTGCCCGCGGGCACCGCGTTGGTGACCCCTGCTCTAGCCTTTAAATAGACCCCCCTTTTTTAGACCAGTTCATCTGCCGTTTTCTTTTCTCCTTTTCCACCTCGCCGGGTTATTCCGGTTCCGGTGACCATGGATGAGGTGCTGGCTGTCCAGAGTTGGGACCCGGGGTGGACCGCTCGCCTGTGCATCGGTTGGGGACGTCTCTGCGCTACTGACCTGTCTCCGCTCGGGATGGTCTCCTGCTGGCCCCACTATGGACTGGACTCTCACTGTTATGTTGGATCCACTAGGGACTGTACTTAGAAGGGGGGTTACCCACATATGCGATCCTCCCCAAGGTTTCTCATAGCCCTTCACATCGACGTCCCTAGTGTGGGCTCTGTGCCGAGGATGTCGTTGTGGCTTGTGCAGCCCTTTGAGACTTTTGTGATTTAGGGCTATATAAATAAACATTGATTGATTGATTGATTGAGTTGTATAAATGGATCAGTAGTGTAGTGCAGTGGTGCCCTACCTTTTTGTAACTGCGGACCGGTTAATGCTTGACAATTTTACCACGGACCGGCGGGGGCGGCGTTGATTGTCATGAAATAATAATAAACGTGAATCCACTGTGTACTCATATGCATACTTGCCAACCTTGAGACCTCCAATATCGGGAGGTGGGGGGGGGGGGGTCTTGGTCGGGGGTGGGGGCGTGGTTGGGACGGGGGGCGTGGTTAGGGGCATGGTTAAGAGGGAGTATATTTACAGCTAGAATTCACCAACTCAAGTATTTCATATATATATATATAAATACTTGACTTTCAGTGAATTCTAGCTATATATATATATATATATATATATATATATATATATATATATATATATATATATATATATATATATATATATATATATATATATATATAAATAAAAGAAATACTTGAATTTTAGTGTTCATTTATTTACACATATACACACACACACACAACACTCATCTACTCATTGTTGTACTTGAAAGTACAATGCTTTGTTAAGGGTTGAATTGGCCATCCTCTTTCTATTCTCTGTCACTATTTTTCTAACCATGCTGAACACCCTCTCTGATGATGCATTGCTGTGTGGCACGCACAAAAGTGCTTTCATCAAATGCACGAGAGTGTGGAATCTTCCATCTCTCCCTAGCATGGCCCAAAACTTTGTCCAGTTTACATCTGCTGTGACAACTAGAAACACACGAGCCTCCACCAGGGGGCAGTGTAGCGTACCCAGATGTAAAACCTCTTTTGCACAATCAGCCTTTTCATATAAAGCCATAAAGGAATGGAACAACCTCACAACAAACTTGAAAAGTCTAACAGATTACTCTTCATTCACAATTGAAGTTAAAAAGTGGCTTTGGAGCAATCAAAGCTGCTCACACGGTCACTAAGATTGGCATTATGTTTGACACATCAACCTAATGTGTATTATATTTATCCATGAGAGAATTTTTTATTGTAAATTGTGAGGTGTGTCTGTTAAAATCATGGTTGTTTTTACAAATGATGACAGATGTGAACAAAAGCATGTATTGTCTTTGTGTGATGATGTAAATGAGGTGTGGTTGTATTGTATATTAAGTATGTGTCCATGAAAGGGCATTTTCTGACTTTTTTCTTAATACTTGTGTATGATTTTATTGTCATAATTTTATTGCATGATTTTTGTATCCCTTTAATTTAGGTAGCCAGAGACTGTAGATGGAAATGAGCTATTTAGCTATAATCTGGTACAGAACATATCTGTCTTTGAGCTTAATGTTTCTGTACATTGTCCCTTCAAATAAAGACTAAACTAAAACCGGTCAATCCTTGCTTCCTGGGGAAGATCTTCCCTGGCAAGCAATTGGTACTCCAGTACTTGTACTCGGAGGCGGGTCAGGTCCAATCGCAGCTGCGGCAGACTTTTTTTTTTGGGGGCGTGGCCTCCAGCTCCGGCTGAGTACCGGGAGTTTGTCGGGAGAAAATCTCTGTCGGGAGGTTGTCGGGAGAGGCGTTGAATATCGGGATTCTCCCGCTAAAAACGGGAGGGTTGGCAAGTATGCTCATATGGACCTTTTATTAGCACATTGCACCAACAACATAACATGAGTATAACATCAAAGTCTCTGGTAACATCCTCTCAGCCCATTACATAAATAAAAAAATCATGTGGAAAAATATGTAAATGACAAGAACCAGCAATTCCACACTTCTTTCTTTATGAATGTTATTTTTCAACAGCTGAAATAAAGTTGCCAGTTTGAACCGTCAGATAAGCCTACTGCATGTTTGTGTGCCCGAGACTCACAAGCTCTCCTCCTCTCCTCTCCCTCACCTCCCTCTGTTGGCGACCATTGCCCTAACGCTCTCTGAATTTGGTTGCTATGGTAACGTTTACATGCCTTCAAAATAAGCTGCTGATACAACATTAAAAATTAATATAAAGTGCATGAGAATTGTAACTCACTGTAACGCTAAATCAATGGGAGCCCTGAGCTTGTTTCTCTGCAACGAGACGGTCCCAACTGGGGGTAATTGGAGACAAAGACACCCGAAGTATGTTGCTTATGTCCAGTCTGCTCCGTTGTTTTTGTTTCGGTGGCTGTCACTGCAGAAAATCCCGCTTCACACAGATAGGATGTCCGAAATGGCAACAGGGTTTTCAGTGCTGTGGTGGCGATCTCGGGGTATTCTCCCATGACTTTAATCCAGAACACCGGCAGAGTTGTGGTCTCAAACACATTAAAGGCTGCCGTCATTTGCGATCTCCAGCAGTTGATCTTCTTCTTGCACAGACATGCTGGATTCACCTGCTTTGTTGACAAATAGGTCGCGGATCCATTCCTTGGCACTTCGTGGGTCATTTGAAGTTGGGAAGTAGCGCTCGAACTCTTTTAAAAGCACAGTCAGGTGATCGTGCACCAGCTTTGTGAATGAAGGCGCAGGCTCAGTCTCACACAAAATCCCCGCTAATGTTTGAGAGCCGGTCGCCGAGCGGGCTTGGTGCGTGGGAATCACCTGTTGCGATAAATTCATATTTCAATTAGGACTCCTGGTATTGTCTGTTTAAAAGCTTTCTTTTTTTTGGAAGTCGTAGGCTGTTCTTCTCTCTCTTCACAGTGCATTTTCCCCTTCACAAAGAAACTTTCCAAAGATGTCTGTGTTTTACTCATTTTGCTAGCTGGGTTAAATTTTGGCGCTCGAGTGACCATGCTATAACAGAGAATCCAGTAATTTTTCAAAATAAAAGACTTAAAAAAAAAAAAAAAGATAATTCGGGCTCAGATAATAAATAAAACCGAAATACCAATCGATCCACGGACCGGTAGGTTGGGGACCACTGGTGTAGTGTATTACATAGCTAACTGGCATAGGATCAGTTCCCAATGCTTTCCCCCATTCAGGATTGACTCACAATAATCCACCGTTTGCCTGAGAGGTTGTAATGCACCATTTTTTTCATTTCATTTAAATTAATTTCATTTTTATTCATCTCCTTCATTGATGTGCATTTTTGATCAATAGACAATTAAAGGCCTACTGAAACCCACTACTACCGACCACGCAGTCTGATAGTTTAGATATCAATGATGAAATCTTAACATTGCAACACATGCCAATACAGCTTGGTTAGATTAGTAAAGTGCAATTTTAAATTTCCCGCGAAATATTCTGCTGAAAACGTCTCGGTATGATGACGTTTGCGCGTGACGTCACGGATTGTGCGGACATATTGGGACACCATTGTGGCCAGCTATTAAGTCGTCTGTTTTCATCGCAAAATTCCACAGTATTCTGGACATTTGTGTTGGTGAACCTTTTGCAATTTGTTTAATGAAAAATGAAGATAGCAAAGAAGAAAGCTGTAGGTGGGATCGGTGTATTAGCGGCTGGCTACAGCAACACAACCAGGAGGACTTTGAGTTGGATAGCAGACGCGCTACCGTGAGTACAGCTTTGGCTTCCAAACATTTGATCGCTTGCCTGTACGTGCGTGCCACTATGTGCATGCCACGTACGTAACTTTGGGGAAATATATGTGCTGTATGAACTTTACGGAGGTGAACAGTACTTTGGGCTGTGAGATTGAGTGTGTTGTGCGGGTGTTTGATTTGTATTGGTGGGTTATATGGACGGGAGGGGGCAGGTGTTTGTTATGCGGATTAATTTGTGGCATATTAAATATAAGCCTGGTTGTGTTGTGGATAATAGAGTATATACAGTATATGTCTTGTGTTTATTTACTGTTTTAGTCATTCCCAGCTGAATATCAGGTCCCAACCGCCTCTCACAGCATATTCCCTATCTGAATAGCTTCCACTGCCCTCTAATCCTTCACTCTCACTTTCCTCATCCACAAATCTTTCATCCTCGCTCAAATTAATGGGGTAATCGTCACTTTCTCGGTCCGAATCGCTCTCGCTGCTGGTGGCCATGATTGTAAACAATGTGCAGATGTGAGGCACTCCACAACCTGTGACGTCACGCTACTTCCGGTACAGGCAAGGCTTTTTTTATCAGCGACCAAAAGTTGATAACTTTATCGTCGATGTTCTCTACTAAATCCTTTCAGCAAAAATATGGCAATATCGCCAAATTATCAAGTATGACACATAGAATGGACCTGCTATCCCCGTTTAAATAAGAAAATTACATTTCAGTAGGCCTTTAAACTCTAACAACAAAACACATATTTACACACCTATGCTTGAGAAGGAACAGGATGAAGAAAATCTTATATTTCCTGCCCCCTTCAACATGATAAGTAGTTAATGGATACCCCAGATTCACAAGCATACAAACCAAACAAATGCATCCAAATATAATGAAAACAAACAAAAAAAAAACAAGTGCATAAACTTCATGAAGTACAAACCGAACAACAAATAATATACACCTCATGGGATGATACAAAACAAATACAAAACCAGACAAAAAATAAGTAAAATAATACATATAAAGCAAAATGTAAACACTTACGGCTGTCCATATTGTTCTGTCTTTATAGATTTTTTTCAATTGGAATATATTTCTACAATCTTTTATCTCATTGTAAAGAGAATTCCATAGTTTAACCCCCACCACTGATATACAAATTTGTTTTAAAGTTGTCCTTGAATACAATTGTTTTAAATTACCTTTTCTTCTATGGTCTTCATTCTCAGAAGCGATGACAAACATATTTTGTAAACTTGCTGGTAATGTTTTACTTTTAGCCTTAAACATAACACATAATGTCTGTAACTTTACTAGCTCCTGTAGTTTCAATAAACCAGAATTAATAAATAGTATGTTAGTGTGTTCTAGATCATCTGCTTTATGAATAATCCTTATAGCTCTTTTCTGTAGTTGATACAATGTTACTCATGTGTTCCCCCACACTTCCACACAGTAGCTGATATATGGCAATATAAGTGCACAATACAATATACGCATTGCCTTATAATTTAACACATATTTTACCTTATTTAATGTAAAAATACTCTGACATCTTTTTCCGTACATGTGCAATATGAGATTTCCATGTCAGACCCATCCAGTATCACTCCTAAAAATCTAAGTTCAGAAACCCTTTCAATATCAATTCCATCTATTGACAGTTTGATCGTTTCCTCCCTTTTCCTCTTACAAAAAATCATAAACCTTGTTTTTTTTTTACATTTAATGTTAATTTATTGACATCAAACCATCTCAAGTTTAATCATTTCCTGTTCAATAATGTTTGATAACGCTTTTAAGTCATGTCCCGAACTGTAAAAATTGGTGTCGTCCGCAAATAATAAAAATTTCAATAACTTTGATACCTCACACATATTATTAATATATAAAATTTTGGTCCCAAAACCGAACCTTGTGGAATTCCACATTCAATCCTCATTTGTTCAGACGTATTACCCAGAAAATCCACAAACTCTTGTCTATTATCTAAATAACTTTTTAACCAGTCTAAAACTACTCCTCTCACACCAAATGAATGCAACTTCGACAATAATATAGAATGATTTATAGTGTCAAATGCTTTTTTAAGATCGATAAACACCCCTATAGTGTATTTCTTATTATCAGTTGCTGTTGCTATATCCTCCATTATATTCATTACAGCTGAAGCAGTGGATCTATTGGTCCGGAATCCATACTGGCTCTCACTCAACAGCATGTTCTTTTCAAGAAAACTGTCTAATTTTTCTACAAATATTTTTTCAATTATTTTAGAAAATTGTGACAGCAGTGACACTGGTCTGTAATTAGTAAATCTATGTTTATCTCCCGTTTTAAAGAGTGGAATTACCTTAGCTACCTTCATTCTATTTGGAAAAGTCCCTGTTTGAAAAGAAAGATTAAAAACATAACAAAGAGGTTTGATGATACAGTCAAGTCTTTTTCACAAGTATCATGTCTATACCATCACTGTCTGTTGATGTCTTATTTTCCAGTTTTGTTACCACCAATACAATTTCATTTTCACTAACCTCTCCCAGAAGCATGGACTGTAGCACTTTGCTTCCCCCTCTCCATCCACTCTGTATATCTTTGTTTTCCAATACTCTCTGCCAATTTGGGTCAAACATTCACAAAAAAAGAATTGAATCCATTCGCCACTTCATTCATGTTTTTTATTATCTTATTTTCCTCATTGATAAAATGGCTTGGTGGGTTTGTAGGCCCCGATGTTTTTCCTATTACCTTGTTCAGAATATTCCAAGTTCCTTTGATATTGTTTTAATTTTTTTCTGGTAAATTATTATAATATTCTTTTTTAGGTTGTCTCGATATATTAGGCTGGGCGATATATTGATATACTCGATATAACGCAGGTGACCCACAAACCGCATCAAGTGATACACCCTCGCACATGCACACACATGTTGGACCTTCCCTTTTCAGGTACCTGCTGGAACTAGGTAACAATCCCAAATTCATGTGACGAGAATTACAAAAACAAATGCACGGATGACATAACTTTGACGGGACCTGATGAATCAGACTGGGTGGATGCACTGCAGAAGCTTTGGAGAATGAGCAGATTAAATACAAATGAATGAAACAAACAAACACAACGAGAAAAAAAAAAAAAAAAAAAAAAAAAAAAATATATATATATATATGTATATGTATAGGTATATATATATATATATATATATATATATATATATATATATGTGTGTGTGTGTGTGTGTGTGTGTGTGTGTGTGTGTGTGTGTGTGTGTGTGTGTGTGTGTGTATATATATATATGTATATGTGTGTGTGTGTGTGTGTGTGTGTGTATATATATATGTATATGTATATATATATGTATATATATATGTATATATATATATATATATATATACATACACATTAGGGCTGGGCGATATATCGATATACTCGATACATCGCGGGTTTGTCTCTGTGCGATATAGAAAATGACTATATCGTGATATTCGAGTATACGTTCTCACGCAGTTGCTTTTAGCTGCGGGCATTAAACTGCATGCGTTTCTCACTCTTTCCTGTCTCTCCTTCTCACAGAGACTTTAAAACAAGCGCACCTTACATACGTCACATACTGTCACGTGAGCAACGTCACACGCTCCCGCGGAGCGAGAGTTAGCGACATGGTAACGTTAGCTGTGATGCTAACAGCTAACGGTGTGGTACGAGTGGTAATACGAGAGAAAGAGTGCGAATCTGGTAACAAATGGAGGAATAATTAATTCCCAAGAAAAACAGCACGGGGTCCATCGTCTGACGGTGGTTTGGCTTCAAGCGGGAATATGTCTTTCCATCATGTCAACGTCTCCGTTCGGTGCCACACCAACTGAATGCCGAAGCAACTGTTTCCACATCAACACCATAGGACAGGGGTGTCCAAACTTTTTCTACTGAGGGCCGCATACGGAAAAATTAAAGCCTGCGGGGGCCATTTTGATAGTTTTAATTTTCAAATCATAACAAAATGTATGGATTTGGGTTTTTTTTACTTTAGGGCTCCCGGGGACCATAAAGTGTCTAAGTCATTAAAATGTTAAAAACAAGTCAAATTATTTTTTTTATTTTTTTTATTTAACGCTTACAGTAAATCTCTACAGTATATCAACTTCAGGTTGATATAAAATTTAAAAAACCAAAAAGGTTTTATGCCTTTTCTGTCAAGACAACTTTGTTTTTTATAATAAAACTGAAATATGCAGTATTTCCCCCACTGCCCAAAACATTCAGAAAGCAATGTTTGATGTGAAGTAATTAGAGCCTTGAAAACATCAATAATGCAAGACACCATTGATATTAATTCATTGTTTGTTTTGAGTAATCACAGTGAAAAGATAAATAAAATCCCATTAAATTAATTTAGGATCCAAAAGGTGCCCCACTCAAAGTGATACATTTGTATTAGTTTTTGTTTTACTTTCAACACTTAAGTTACGAGATCAACTTCTGTCAATTTTAGGTTTGAACTATTATTTTGTTTCTTTTATGCTCTTTGTCAAAGAAAACTTTGATGTTTTTGTATGGCAACCACACAATATATGCAATATTTTCCACAAAACATTTTAAAGTGAAATATTTGAAATAATTGGAGCCTTGAATAGGTCAATAATTCATTATGACATTGATTTTTTTTTTTTTTAAGCAATGGCAAAAAAAGAAAAATAAAGATAGACAAAAGAAAAAAACAGCCTGCATGGCAGCTTTGTGTCAACATTGCAACTTTTTCTAGTTAATGTTTATTTTTTATTTTTGCAATAGCATTTCCAGAATGTGTAGCGGGCCGGTAAACAATTAGCTGCGGGCCGCAAATGGCCCCCGGGCCGCACTTTGGACACCCCTGCCGTAGGACATATACTATTTGATATGCAGCTCATTTTTATGTGACACTTATTGAAATATCTTGTGTGTCATCATGCACAAAAGTGCACTTATAGCTTGTTTTAAAATGTCTCTGACAATCTTGCACTTTCTGTTTTGGAAATGACATGATTGTTTGTGCCACTGCTTAATAACTGTTTAATAAATACACTTTTGGTAATTTAACTTAGTTGTGATTTCCCTCTCTGCATGAAAGTTTAAAATGAGCATATATTAATGCAGTATGAACAAGAATGTTTTAATGTAGACACATGGAATCATCATACTGCTGTGATTATATGTATCAAGTGTTCATTCAAGGCTAAGGCAAAATATCGAGATATATATCGTGTATCGCGATATGGCCTAAAAATATTAAGATATTAAAAAAAGGCCATATCGCCCAGCCCTAGTTTGGTGATCAATGGATAAAGCCCTCTACTATATACCACATCCAAGAAGTCTCTTGTTGATTTATTTCTGGCTGAGCTTAGCAGGTCTATGTTATAGTCGCCACACATGACAAATGTTTTCTTTTCCTTTACCTTACACAATAATTCTTCCAGACTATCATTAAATGCTTCTACCTTAGACCCAGGTGTCCTATATAAACACGCAACAATAACATTTCTCTTCTTTTCTATGTCTACCTCCACAGTTACACATTCAAATAAATAATCGATTACCACTGTCATACATTCAACAGGTTTGCATTTCAAGTCACAGTCAACAAACCCTTCTTGTTTTTTCTACTACTGTGATACAACTCATACCCGTCAATGGAGAAATCGATACCTCTGTCTTTATCGATCCATGGTTCAGAAAGTGCTATTATTTTGAATTTGCCATTTAGAGTCTTCAAATATTTGTCAATCTTTGAGAAATTTGCATATAAGCTTCTACAATTGAAATGTATTAAAGAAAATGTATTATTAGGGATGATGTTTGATAAGAAGTTATCGAGTTCGAGCCTATTATCGAATCCTCTTATCAAACCGATTCCTTATCAATTCTCCTATCAAGTCCAAATAGGTTGTTGTATATGGAAAAAAACAAAAAGCTCACTTTTATTATATAAGAAAAAAATAAAATCTAATAAATTAATAAATATTGACTGTTACCCCCCTAAAAAAATAAAATAAATAAATATTGACTGTTGTTACCCAAAGTATATTAAGTGGGATTTTTCAGAAAAACAAATATATACAGTAACACAAAAACAACCTGTCTTTGTGATCACTATAGGTGTATAAATAATAATATAGTGTTAAATAAAATTAGTCCCTTGGGCACAAAACTGAAAATAACACAGCTCTCCAAAAAGTGCACTTCTGCTGCTATTGGAACATACTAACTACAGCTATTACTCAGGAAAAGGCTCAACAGAACTCAGCTGGACCTGCAAAACTTGCTGACACGGAGCCTGACCTTGCTGACCAAGGACTGACAGCAGTGTCCGCGTCACCTGCTGTTGAGAGACTGTCTAGACTAGTGGTTCTTAACCTTGTTGGAGGTACCGAACCCCACCAGTTTCATATGTGCATTCACCGAACCCTTCTTTAGTGAAAACCAAAATGTTGTTTTTTTTCAAATTCAAGACAAAGTTATATGTTTTTGGTAACACTTTAGTATGGGGAACATATTCTAAGTAACAAAGACTTAATTTAGAGTTTTTTGGACACCAGGGGAACATATTCTAAGTAACAAAGACTTAATTTAGAGTTATTTGGTTAGGGTTAGAGGGTTAGGGCCAGGGTTAGAGGGTTAGGGTTATAATAAGGCCATGCCGAATAAGGCATTAATAAGTACTTAATAATGACTAGTTAACCTACTCAGTGGCCTAGTGGTTAGAGTGTCCGCCCTGAGATTGGTAGGTTGTGAGTTCAAATCCCGGCCGGGTCATACCAAAGACTATAAAAATGGGACCCATTACCTCTCTGCTTGGCACTCAGCATCAAGGGTTGGAATTGGGGGTTAAATCACCAAAAATGATTCCCGGGCGCGGCTACGCTGCTGCCCACTGCTCCCCTCACCTCCCAGGGGGTGATCAAGGGGATGGGTCAAATGCAGAGGACAAATTTCACCACACCTAGTGTGTGTGTGACAATCATTGGTACTTTAACTTTAACTTTAAGAGTCAATATGTTACTAATTTGCATGTTAATAAGCAACTAATTAATGGTGAATATGTTCCCCATACTAAAGTGTTACCATGTTTTATTACTGGTGCACAAAATGAACCGTGTATGAACATCACCTTGTTCAAAGAACAAAACCAACACAGTGCATAAACTCACAACAAATTACACACCTGCAAATCAGTGTGACTTCTGCTGTTGCCGTATCCGTAATATGCCGATAGGGAGAAGTTTTTATTTACACGATGAGTCGGGTGTGTCTTGACCTCCGCCGAACCCCTGAGCCCGACTCACCGAACCCCTAGGGTTCGATCGAACCCAGGTTAAGAACGACTGGTCAAGACCTAAGAGACATGTTCAGCCACCTAAGAGGCGGATTGAGAGTTGTTAAGAACTCTTGGTTTTTTCGAGTTGTATAAAAAAAAAGAAAAAAAAAAGTGTTGACATAACTGTTTGTTTTGATGCTTTGACAATTTTGCACTTTATTTCTTTATTGAAAGAAAATTCTATGAAGAGAAAAGTTGTTTGCAAATGTGGTTACAATGCTAAAAAATGAAAATTTAAAGCTAAAAAAAAGAAATACACTTTATTGAGTTAACATTAGGCAGCACGGTGGCAGAGGGGTTAGTGCGTCTGCCTCACAATACGAAGGTCCTGAGTAGTCGTGAGTTCAATCCCGGCCTCGGGATCTTTCTGTGTGGAGTTTGCATGTTCTCCCCGTGACTGCGTGGGTTCCCTCCGGGTACTCCGGCTTCCTCCCACCTCCAAAGACATGCACCCGGGGATAGGTTGATTGGCAACACTAAATTGGCCCTAGTATGTGAATGTGAGTGTGAATGTTGCCCGTCTATCTGTGTTGGCCCTGTGATGAGGTGGCGACTTGTCCAGGGTGTACCCCGCCTTCCGCCCGATTGTAGCTGAGATAGGCTCCAGCGCCCCCCGCGACCCCGAAGGGAATAAGCGGTAGAAAATGGATGGATGGATGGAGTTAACATTATTTCTTTATAGGGGGAAAGATGTGATGTTATGAGCTAGGGAATATAACAACTACACTACCCAGCATGTAACGGGAGTGACGAGCATGCGCGGTAGCCCCGAAAAGTGTTGTTGCATGTCGCCACCCGGCAGCTAAGAATGAGGTTATGAGCACGCTGTGAAAGTAAACGTCAAGAACTCAGCCAACACGCCTCGTCTGCATTATTTATAATTAGACAGACAACACATATACAGTGTGATTTTGTTTTGTTTACAAGGAAAGAAAAACAAAAGTTAAAAAAGGGAGATGTCATATATGTTATATGTGCTGCGGTTGCTTTAAGAACGTTGCGACAGCTGCCGTAAAGGAGGTGCGTTGCTAGCCTTGTTGCTATGTTTCCGGTTGGTCGTAAAAGTGTTCGTCATGTGTTTGTACCCTGCTCAAATCTCTTAGTAAAGTTATTCATTGGATTATACCTTTTGTTTTGAACTTTATTACACCTTGGAGCGCTTTTTTCTGTCCATTTTTTTCCTGCTTTCGCTATCCGCGCCTAATGACTGAGCTACGAGACGTCATTTCTTGTGATGTCCCACGGAGCATTTCTTGTCGGGACGGGATTCGTTCCCAGGGATTCGAATAAAGAACCAACTCTTTTTCTTTACTATAGTGGTCTCGATAACGGGTACCGGTTCTCAAAAAGGAATTAGAGTCCAAGGACTTGGTTCTTTTCTTATCGAACAACCGGGAAAACTCATCCCTATGTATTATCTAAACTAACATTATCATTAAATTGTTCCTCGGTATAGTAGTCACAAGTAGCATTGATTGAGTTGAACAGATGGTTTTCTGGGTCAACATCATATTCAAAGTCATATAATTTATAGTCCGTGTATTCAGCTCTTGAAAACGATTGATTCTCAGTTGTCTCACCTTCTCGCCGCGTAGCCTTCCCCGTCTCCAGGCAAGGATGAGCCATGTCAGTCATAAGCTTAGCAGTTCTGATCTATATTGATCCAAGTCGCGGAACTCTCGAATCGTGACAACTTTGGCTTCTTCAGATGTTCCATTTAGCCGAATCATGATTTTGCAGTTCCGTGTCCATGTTGCTTGTATCTTGTTTTCTTTTCTGAGGATGTGTGCTTGTCTTGCAATGTCGGCATTCTTCTTTGTAAGATGTTCATTAATGTAAACCCCAGTTCCCTTCAGCTTCCTTTCCTGCCGTAGTAACTCCGTTTGATGTTTTCGATTAACAAACCGGATCACAATGGTTGGGTTGGTTCTGCTGTCCTTCCTGGGGATAGTATGGCACGCCGAAATGCTGCCACTTTGAAGAGTCATGTTCTTACTTGTGAAGAAGTTAATTACTTGCCGTTCAAGTGTCTCAAGTTCGTCTGCTGGGGCTTCGGTGTCCTTTATCAGCCCCTGCCGCGAGCCCCGGCCCCGGCCATTCCTTCATACGTTCGATGTTTGGTTTCCAGTCTGCTAATAATCAAATCGTCCATTCTGGTGTACTGTTCAAATTCGTCAATTCTTGTTTCTAGGTCGACAATTTTCTTGTCTTTCTCCTTGATGTTTTTCAGCATTTTGGTTTCGGTCAACAACTCCATGAGTGTGTCTTGCTGTTTGGCCACAGTCTTTACATCCTCCGACAAAGAGTTAAGAGATTTTCTGATCTCCTCCACGTCTTCCTCGAGTTTCTTGTGTTTCGCACTCATTTTCTTGATTCACTTGGTTTTCTTCTTAGTTTCAGTTCGGTTTCTTTACTTTTACTCAGTTTTTCTCAGAGTAGCTAGCTAAAACTCACAAACTAAATTGCCGAGACGCGTGCATCCGCCGAGACACGTCACGGCACTTCCGCCTTCCCACAATCCAGCTGCGCCTCCGCCTTCCCACACACATATCACACACAATTAAACACAATTGTATCTGTGTTGTAGGCTAAGTATGAGTTGCAATGTGTGCGCCCATCAGTTAGAAAAGTTTGCATCTCTTGCAATAATCCTAATGGATGGGTTGTGGCGTACCCACTATGGAGGGATATTACTTTCCACCTTTAAACACCAGATAAAAAATAAATAGGAAAAAATAAAAAACTCAGTTGACGGTCTTGCCAACGTGACAGTCAGTGATGGCTTACGTGGCTTTGCTGTGGTGCTGGAACAATGCTGTTGTGTCAAACCATCAGATGTGACATACAAGACGGGGTCAGCAAATTGCATCAGGGTTCTCGTCTTCAGGATGTTGAGGAAATGTTGATTTCATCACGTTTGTGACTAATAGGACACTCTTGGATGTTCAGGAGCATCAGTGCTCAGTTGAACTTAATCCTCCTAACTCAATCACTAATGCCCATAAAGCAATTAATACACTGATTTCCACTCTTGTCTCAAATCAAGATTTTATTATTATAGATAGGCCGGAATATTTTAACACAAGCCCAAGCTTGCAGGAATCCTTGGACCCAAAATCCAAATACATTTTACACGACGTGTTCTCTCCATCTTGAATATTGTTAAATGAAATGTTCATGTATGAAGGGTGACCACCTGATTATGCAGATCTCGAGTTTGATAATGGCAATAGGTATTGTTAGAATATTGTGGCACATATACGTTTAAATACACTCTATACAGTTTTAAACTCAAAATGAATTCAGCTGGCAACAGGCTGTCTGTCTGTACAGGCTTCCTGACCTGTCAAGCTGAACTTTTGGCAATGATTCTTCCTGTTGTTTTGAAATTATCCTGAAACTGTTATGGCTATTCCTAATCACTGCACAGTACAGTAAGAATATTGACTCTGTCTTGTACAAAAAACTAATATTAATATAATAAATACACAACCTATAGTTTTAATTAGGTACACAATTTTCTCTTATCAACCAATGGCGACACTAAGGCGCTCCCTGATGGCCTTGTTGTGCCATAGCCACCTGGACTATTATTCCTTGGACTCGCCCCCACCTTCGTGCGGCCATGAGCGTGTTTGTCTGGCCCATACGGTCTTTGTTATGCTTGGACTATAAGAATAATAATAATTATTGTTTGAGGCTGATTCTGCTCGGTTGTAGCTAGCAACTGGCTGATTGAGACCAATGCTCTAGTTTTAATTTGTGACCTTTGCTGAATACATTTTGTTCAATCTTTCAAGCAAGTCCTGGCCTATGACTGTCCAATTGGAAAAACTTGGGTAATATCTAACAGTTATTGTAAAGTTAAGGAACTTCATATACTATAGTCACTAGTATACTTCAATCATTCAACATGCCTATCAATCCTACCCCTTCTTCATGTATCAGTAACTACTGACCGTTTCGTTGTTGTGTTTAACATGTTTATATATTACATTTATATTAGATTTCGTAATACGAAAGAAAAATAATAAATAATTTGTAATAGCATATAGGGACAAGCGGTAGAAAATGGATGGATGGATATATATTTGTTAAATAATAATGATCTCCGACTGGTGTGCTCGCTGGCAAATTTATTTATATACAAACCCAGTTTCCATATGAGTTGGGAAATTGTGTTAGATGTAAATATAAACGCAGGGTTTCCCACACATTCATTTATTTGTGGCGGCCCACCACGAAAGAATTACGTCCGCCACAAATAAAAAGAAAACAAAATTAAAAAAAGTTTTTATTTTTTTATTTTTTAATTTTTTAATGTCCTCTCCAGTTTCTCAGGCAAATCATATAGTTGATGTAGATGCCCATATCAGCTGTTCAGATTTACTTTACAAAAGAGAAGTGTAGGATACTTCTCTTGTTGCCTTATTTGTATTTGACTTTATTAAATGTATTTATATTGGAAACACAACATGTGTATATAACAAAGGGTGCAAAGTCTGCAGGCAGTAGGAAACACATGGTTAAGTGTAGGGAGTAAAATTGATGGCAGTCTAAAGTTCAAGATTTTTGGAGCTCTCTGTTCAGTGGATCAGATGTTTGATGAAGCTCTGTGTCTATCTACCACCGCTACTGTTTTCTGTTTATTTGTTACTGACTGTGGCAGGACACCTCTGCCTCTGTTTCACTTTATGTTGCTGGTAAATAATATGGTTGTAGTAGTAGGCTAAAGTTAAATTTAGTATGCACTAATTAAAGGGGCAGAGCTTTGAGACATTTTAGCTTTTATATTTTATAAGATATATTTTTTGTAAGGACCACAATTAATAAATATATTTCAGTGAATAACTTATTGTTCAAATCTGTATATAAATATGTACATAAAGTGTTGTAATTATATTGTAAAATGGATGGATGGATGGATGGACGTTTAAAATAAAACTGTTATTATTAATTAGTAAGTATACATTTTTGGAGCCTTTTTAGAGAAAATCAAATCATTGTAGTAAATTATGCAAATTACTCGATGATGTCATGGTGACCACGCCCATAGCCACGCCCATAGCCACGCCCCCACCGCCATGGGTATCTTGGCAGTTTATGGGAAACACTGTAAACGGAATACAATGATTTGCACATCCTTTTCAACCCATATTCAATTGAATGCACTACAAAGACAAGATATTTGATGTTCAAACTCATTAACTTTATTTTTTTTTTTGCAAATAATAATTTCATGGCTGCAACACGTGCCAAAGTAGTTGGGAAAGGGCATGTTCACCACTGTGTTACATGGCCTTTCCTTTTAACAACACTCAGTAAACGTTTGGGAACTGAGGAGACACATTTTTTAAGCTTCTCAGGTGGAATTCTTTCCCATTCTTGCTTGATGTACAGCTTAAGTTGTTCAACAGTCCGGGGGTCTCCGTTGTGGTATTTTAGGCTTCATAATGCGCCACACATTTTCAATGGGAGACAGGTTTGGACTACAGGCAGGCCAGTCTAGTACCCGCACTCTTTTACTATGAAGCCACGTTGATGTAACACGTGGCTTGGCATTGTCTTGCTGAAATAAGCAGGGGCGTCCATGGTAACGTTGCTTGGATGGCAACATATGTTGCTCCAAAACCTGTATGTACCTTTCAGCATTAATGGCGCCTTCACAGATGTGTAAGTTACCCATGTCTTGGGCACTAATACACCCCCATACCATCACAGATGCTGGCTTTTCAACTTTGCGCCTATAACAATCCGGATGGTTCTTTTCCTCTTTGGTCCGGAGGACACGACGTCCACAGTTTCCAAAACCAATTTGAAATGTGGACTCGTCAAACCACAGAACACTTTTCCACTTTATATCAGTCCATCTTAGATGAGCTCAGGCCCAGCGAAGCCGACGGCGTTTCTGGGTGTTGTTGATAAACGGTTTTTGCCTTGCATAGGAGAGTTTTAACTTGCACTTACAGATGTAGCGACCAACTGTAGTTACTGACGTGGGTTTCTGAAGTGTTCCTGAGCCCATGTGGTGATATCCTTTACACACTGATGTCGCTTGTTGATACAGTACAGCCTGAGGGATCGAAGGTCACGGGTTTAGCTGCTTACGTGCAGTGATTTCTCCAGATTCTCTGAACCCTTTGATGATATTGGTGAAATCCCTAAATTCCTTGCAATAGCTGGATGAGAAAGGTTTTTCTTAAACTGTTCAACAATTTGTTCACGCATTTGTTGACAAAGTGGTTTAACAAAAGCTCACTTTTATTTTATAAGAAAAAATAAAATAAAAGAAATAAATAAATATTGCCTGTTGTTACCCCCCTAAAAAAATAAGATAAATAAATATTGACTGTTGTTACCCAAAGTATATTAAGTGGGATTTCTCAGAAAAACAAATATATACAGTAACACAAAAACAACTTGTCTCTGTGATCACTATAGGTGTATAAATAATAATAGAGTGTTAAATAAAATCAGTCCCTTGGGCACGAAACTGAAAATAATACAGCTCTCCAAAAAGTGCACTTCTGCTGCTATTGGAACATCCTTCTGGGGTACATCAGTGTGGCCTACTCCAGGAATGAATGCACGTCCTTGTCCTGGAGGGAAAATAAGGGGCAGACACAGCATAGAATTAGGGGGGAAATTAGCTGAATTTGAAGACTAGGGTGTCTGTTATTAAGTCTTTAGCATTAGTATGTGGAATTAAATGATGGAATGGATTAAGTAATGCAGTGTTTTTCAACCTTTTTTGAGCCAAGGCACATTTTTTGCGTTGAAAAAATCCAGAGGCACACCACCAGCAGAAATCATTAAAAAACGAAACTCAGTTGACAGTAAAAAGTCATTGTCGCAATTGATGGATATGACATTAAACCATAACCAACCATGCATCACTATAGCTCTTGTCTCAAAGTAGGTGTACTGTCACGACCTGTCACATCACACCCTGACTTATTTAGACTTTTTTGCTGTTTTCCTGTGTGTAGTGTTTTAGTTCTTGTCTTGCGCTCCTATTTTGGTGGCTTTGTCTCTTTTTTTGGGGTATTTTCCTGTAGCAGTTTCATGTCTTCCTTTGAGTGATATTTCCCACATCTACTTTGTTTTAGCAATCAAGAATATTTCAGTTGTTTTTATCCTTCTTTGTGGGGACATTGTTGATTGTCATGTTCGGATGTACATTGTGGACGCCGTCTTTGTTCCACAGTAAGTCTTTGCTGTCGTCCAGCATTCTGTTTTTGTTTACTTTGTAGCCAGTTCAGTTTTAGTTTCGTTCTGCATAGCCTTCCTTAAAGGCCTACTGAAATGAATTTTTTTTATTCAAACGGGGATAGCAGATCTATTCTATGTGTCATACTTGATCATTTCGCGATATTGCCATATTTTTGCTGAAAGGATTTAGTATAGAACAACGACGATAAAGATTGCAACTTTTGGTATCTGATAAAAAAAAGGCTTGCACCTACCGGAAGTAGCGTGACGTAGTCAGTTGAACATATACGCAAAGTTCCCTATTGTTTACAATGATGGCCGCATGAAGTGAGAGAGATTCGGACCGAGAAAGCGACAATTTCCCCATTAATTTGAGCGAGGATGAAAGATTTGTGGATGAGTAAAGTGCAAGTGAAGGACTAGTGGGGAGTTGAAGCTATTCAGATAGGGAAGATGCTGTGAGAGCCGGGGGTGACCTGATATTCAGCTGGGAATGACTACAACAGTAAATAAACACAAGACATATATATACTCTATTAGCCAAAACACAACCAGGCTTATATTTAATATGCCACAAATTAATCCTGCATAAAAACACCTGCGTGTTTGTTATGCTAGCTCCTAGCTCCTCTGCTAGCTCCTAGCTCCATAGAACACGCCAATACAATTCAAACACCTGATCAACACACACAATCACTCAGCCCAAAAGACCGTTTACCTAACCCAAGGTTCATAAAGCGTATATATTTTTAAAAAGTTACGTACGTGACGCGCACATACGGTCAAGTTATCGAATGTTTAGCAGCCAAGGCTGCATACTCACGGTACCTGATATTCAGCTGGGAATGACTACAACAGTAAATAAACACAAGACATATATATACTCTATTAGCCACAACACAACCAGGCTTATATTTAATATGCCACAAATTAATCCTGCATAATAACACCTGCGTGTTTGTTATGCTAGCTCCTAGCTCCTCTGCTAGCTCCTAGCTCCATAGAACACGCCAATACAATTCAAACACCTGATCAACACACACAATCACTCAGCCCAAAAGACCGTTCACCTAACCCAAGGTTCATAAAGCTTATATATTTTTAAAAAGTTACGTACGTGACGCGCACGTACGGTACGGTACGTGTTATGCTAGCTCCTAGCTCCTCTGCTAGCTCCTAGCTCCATAGAACACGCCAATACAATTCAAACACATGATCAACACACACAATCACTCAGCCCAAAAGACCGTTCACCTAACCCAAGGTTCATAAAGCTTATATATTTTAAAAAAGTTACGTACATACGCAAAAAAAAGCCAAAGCTGCATACTCACAGTAGCACGTCTGCGTCTTTGTCATCCAAATCAAAGTAATCCTGGTAAGAGTCTGTGTTGTCCCAGTTCTCTACAGGCGTCTGTGTATCCAAGTCAAAAGTCCTCCTGGTTAGAGTCTCTGTTATCCGAGTTCTTCCATCTTGACTGCATCTTTCGGGAATGTAAACAAAGAAGCGCCGGGTGTGTACTGTTGTGGCTGACTACGTTCGAAAAATACGTCCATTTCGCACCGACAACTTTCTTCTTTGCTTGCTCGGCTTCCTTCTCCATAATGCAATGAACATGATTGAAACAGATTCACGAACACAGATGTCCAGAATACTGTGGAATTATGAAATGAAAACAGAGCTTTTTCGTATTGGCTTCAATGTGGAAGGCATACCCGTGTTCGCCGGTCTACGTCACGCGGCTACGTCATCCTCAGAGGCGTTTCGAACCGGAAGTTTAGCGGCAAATTTAAAATGTCACTTTATAAGTTTACCCGGCCGTATTGGCATGTGTTATAATGTTAAGATTTCATCATTGATATATAAACTATCAGACTGCGTGGTCGGTAGTAGTGGGTTTCAGTAGGCCTTTAAGCTTCAATGCCTTTTCTTAGGGGCACTCACCTTTCGTTTATTTTTGGTTTAAGCATTAGACACTTTTAAACCTGCACGCTGCCTCCCGTTGTTTCCGACATCTACAAAGCAATTAGCTACCGTGCATACCGTGCATTATGTGCATACTTATGCACATAATCACGTTTCATCAAACATATATTAACGTTGTTGCTCTAGGGGAAACTGGGTAACACATGGCACACTGACAAAGCTTAACCTATTGTTACTATAACAATCTCAAAGGTTAATATAGGTTGCTTCTCTTTCTTCCCCTCCATTTTTCTGCATTCTTTTGTATGTCTAGCTATCAGCCCTTTGAGACTTTTGTGATTTAGGGCTATATAAATAAACGATTGATTGATTGATTGATTGATCATTACGTATATGTATTGTTGCATTTTAACAACTGTATTGTTGATAATAGAGGTAAATTATTGGTATTGTTCATTATCAATAGCGCTATTTCTATTGGTATTTGTATTGCTCCATTTGTAGTGTAATAATGCTCAATGTCATTTCTGTATTATTATTTATTTCGCTAATTGCTTCTTTGCTATCACTTTTACCATCGTATTTGTACATATCGTATTTGCTGATGTTGCTCTGTTGTTGTTGTTGTTATTGTTGTGTTTGCTGTTGTTGTTTTTGTCTCTGTCTAACCCCCCTCTTGTCCCCACAATTCCCCCCTCTGTCTTCCTTTTTTTCTCTTTCTATCCCCTCCTGCGCCGGCCCGGCTGCATCAAATGATAATATACATACATTTATTAAAGTCAAATACAAATAAGGCAACAAGAGAAGTATCCTACACTTCTCTTTTGTAAAGTAAATCTGAAAAGCCGATATGGGCATCTACATCAACTGTATGATTTGCCTGAGAAGCTGGACAGGACAAAAAAAAAGAAAAAAAAGAAAAAGGGATTTGAGTCCATGGAATCGGTTCTTTTCTTATTGAACGTTCTTTTCCTATCGAACAACCGGGAGAACCGGTTTCGAACATTATCCCTATGTATATGTGTATATATATGTATGTATAAGTATATATATATGTACGTACCGAACCGAAATTTTTGTGTACCGTTACACCCCTAATGTGTGTGTGTGTGTGTGTGTATATATATATACGTGTGTGTGTGTGTGTGTGTGTGTATATGTGTGTGTGTGTGTGTATGTATATATATGTATGTATGTGTATATATATGTACGTATGTGTATGTATTAGGGGTATAACAGTACACAAACATTTCAGTTCAGTGTGTACCTCGGTTCAGAGGTCATGGTTCGGTTAATTTATATTAATAATTAAAATATACATTTTTTGCCAATTTATTTACCAAATGTGTAAACAATGGCTTTATCCTTTTAACAGTGGGAACACTATAGTTATTCTGCCCACGTTAATCAACATTAAACTGCCTCAAGTTGTTGCTCAGATTAAATAAAATGACAAAACTTTTCTTCTACATATAAAAAGTGCAACATTAAACAGTTTTAAGTCAACTCATCATGCTTAATTTATTACAGCATTTGGGAAGCCTGTAGTTGATTTTTATTATGTAAATGTTAAATTTGTATCAACATTTGATAGCAGGGACCCTGCCATTCAAAACTAGGCTGCTGCATTACTAATGATTAATGTAACTATAGCTGAAAAAATAGTACAATAGCAATAGGAGAGACTACACACACACGCACACACGCCCACACACTCCGCAAAATGAGCTAACGTTACGCTAAAAGCTAATTAGCCTTCACCTCAAGCCAGGACTGCGAGCGAGCTGAGCTGCACTTTAAGTTGCTAGAACGTCAACGGGCTCATAGTGATGTTACTAGTAGTTGACTGGGAGGTGTTTATTTTAATTTGGGGAGAGTACGCTGATGCTCACCTGCTAAACACCTATCTGCTCGACGCTGAAGCACTGACTACATGCGCTTTGAATACGCACTGCTGATTGGCTGTTACCGCTTTTTGTGTAACCAATCAGATGGTTGTGTGGGTGGGACAATGCTGGGTGCTGAGACAGAGGCAGAAGAAGCAAAGCAGCTTGTTAAGACTTTAGCTTAGAAACTCGTTCGGTACACCCCCGTACCAAACCGAAACCCCCGTACCCCATATCTCGATATGAAAAGGCCATATCGCGATACACGATATATATCTCGATATTTTGCCTTAGCCTTGAATGAACACTTGATACATATAATCACAGCAGTATGATGATTCTATGTGTCTACATTAAGACATTCTTGTTCATACTGCATTAATATATGCTCATTTTAAACTTTCATGCAGAGAGGGAAATCACAACTATGTCAATTTAGCAAAACTTATTTATTAAACAGTTATCAAGCAGTGGCACAAATGTTCATGTCATTTCCAAAACAGAAAGTGCAAGATTGTCAGAGACATTTTAAAACAAGCTATAAGTGCACTTTTGTGCATAATGACACACAAGATATTTCAATAAGTGTCACATAAAAATGAGCTGCATATCAAATAGTATATGTCCTATGGTGTTGATGTGGAAATCGTTGCTTCGGCATTTAGTTGGTGTGGCACCGAACGGAGATGTTGACATGATGTAAAGACATATTCCCGCTTGAAGCCAAACCACCGTCAGACGATGGACCCCGTGCTGTTTTTCTTGGGAATTAATTATTCCTCCATTTGTTACCAGATTCGCACCTTCTTTCTCTCGTATTACCACTCAAACCACACCGTTAGCTGTTAGCATCACAGCTAACATTACCATGTCGCTACCTGTCTGCTCGGCGGGAGCGTGTGACGTTGCTCACGTCACAGTACGTGACGTATGTAAGAAGGTGCGCTTGTTTTAAAGTCTCTGTAATCGATTAATCTGTCGATTATTCCTTCGATTAATCGATTAATAATCGGATAAAAGAGACAAACTACATTTCTATCCTTTCCAGTATTTTATTGAAAAAAACAGCATACTGGCACCATGTTGTGGACATTGGGGGTGCAGCATACAGCAATAATAACACAGAAATGTAACTCATCAGAACTGAATCAGATATTGTACACGTTTCTGTTGTGGATAATAAAGGATTCATTTCAGGCTGCCTCTGAATAATAGCATGAAATATTCCAGCGCGTTTAGTTATACTAAAGCGTCACTCAAATCTAAATATATTTATATAGCTTTATCGGCCCGGCTACATTGATCCATTATGAAACCAACCTGAGATATTTCTGTCCGTTACGTTTATTTCGAAATTGGTAACCGTGCATTTTCTCTCTCAAGACGGAGTCAAATGTGCCGGAGACACATTATCAGCCCCGCGTTGCAACAAAGGCATAACTTTAAAGTTACTCACAAAAAAGCTGAACTCATTAATGCCTGTTGCCTCTCTGGACTTAAAAAGTTACATACTGTGAGTTCTTCCCTTCATCCATGGCTCCAACATCTTTCTTCTTCAGGTGCTCCAGAAGCAATGTTGTACTTCCGTGCCATTTTGCAGGAAACGGTCTTCTTTGAAGTCTTTAAAGTGAAGTGTTCCCACACTTTTGACGACTTAGGTCGTACACTTTTCTCCATTGAAGCAATAACCTCAAGATGTTTCTCCGCTAAACTATCGGTAGTGTTTTCCTGCGCCATTTTTCGAATTTTTCCAGCAAAGGAGACGCCGTCGTCATGTGAGCTGCACATGACACATCATTGGCTAGCTTACGCCACCTCATGAGACGTAGCCTCAGCGCCGCCCTGGCGCTGTTTTGTACTGTTTTTGTACTTATTTTGATTATTGTTTCTCAGCTGTTTGTAAATGTTGCAGTTTATAAATAAAGGTTTATAAAACAAAAAAAAACAACAACAAAAAAATAACAAAAAAACCCAAAAAAAGCCTCCGCGCATGCGCATAGCATAGTTCCAACAAATCGATGACTAAATTAATCGCCAACTATTTTGGTAATCGATTTTAATCGATTTAATCGATTACCGTAATTTCCGGACTATAAGCCGCTACTTTTTCCCCTCGTTCTGGTCCCTGCGGCTTATACAATGGTGCGGCTTATTTACGGCCTGTTCTTCTCCGACACAGACGAAGAGGATTTCGGTGGTTTTAGTACGCAGGAGGAAGACGATGACACAATGATTAAAGACTGACTTTTCATATACCGGTAGGCTGGTTATTTTGATAACGTACAGGCGAGCACTTTGTATTACTTTGCACCGTTGTATTATTTGTACTCTGCACGAATGCTGTTCGCCATGTCAAAGATGTGAAAGTTTGATTGAATGATTGAAAGATTTATTGTTAATAAATGGGACACTTTGCGTTCCCAAACAGTCATCTCTGTCCCGACAATCCCCTCCGTGGTAGCAGGAACCCCTATATACTACGGTAATTACACATCAAAACCCTGCGGCTTATAGTCAGGTGCGGCTTATATATGGAGCAATCTGTATTTTCCCCTAAATTTAGCTGGTGCGGCTTATAGTCAGGTGCGGCTTATAGTCCGGAAATTACGGTAGTTGTTGCAGCCCTAATATATATATATTTTATTTTATTTTTTCGTTGTGTTTGTTTGTTTCATTCATTTGTATTTAATCTGCTCATTCTCCAAAGCTTCTTCATCAGGTCCCGTCAAAGTTATGTCATCCGTGCATTTGTTTTTGTGATTCTCATCACATGAATTTGGGATTGTTACCTAGTTCCAGCAGGTACATGAAAAGGGAAGGACCTGAAAAGGGAAGGTCCAACATGTGTGTGCATGTGCGAGGGTGTATCACTTGATGCGGTTTGTGGGTCACCTGCGACTGGAGGTTATAGCTGAGGTGGGATTTTTAGTGTGGAATGTTCTATTCAAGGAGGGTGGCGGGGGTGTTTCTTGTGTTGAGTCACTCACTCCACCCGAACTCCTTGGTTACCAAAGACCTGCTCTTACTGGAATTTAGCACTCTGGCTTCCTTTCTTTTCCGTGGTTCCATCTCAGTAGGATACTGTGCTGTATTTCGAGGCTAATCATACTCTTCTTGTCAACCAGTATCTTCACTGCCTCCCTCCCTCCTCCCACAAATAGTTCTGGCATTCCAATAGAGATGCAGCATATGGTTGTAATCCTCCCTCAGGTCTTGTCCTTGGCTTTTCAAGGAGCCTATCTCTTGTACATGTTGCACAATGACAGGCCTCAGTGCTATGATGGATATGATGGTTAAATCAGTGTTGTACAGTATACTAATGAAGAGGCTTTACATTTGTGGAATAATGAGCCTGTTTATTCAATGCTGATTCTGTTACTTAGTAGGGATGTAACCATATGAAAATTCCACATCTTGTTATTGTTACAAGGGATGTTACGATTAACTGTGTAATGATAAACCGTGGTGAAAAATCCCTATGATTAGAATTACCATTTTAAATTAAAATTATTGTATTACCGTGATTGATAACACTGATAGACTCTCAGACTGGGGACACTGCTCATTTACTGGAGAAGCAAGCTAGCGCTAGCTATCTCAAGTTCTATCATAATTACAAGATACATTAATCTCTTTCCCCATTAAAAATGACATTTCCCAATCTAAACTTATATAAACACAATACTGTCTGACTAGGATATTCAATTGTGTACATTAAACCTACAGGCTGTGCTCTCTTAGACAGAGCAATCGATCTATACTCAGGAATTTGACAACAGGAACTGAATTTCCGTGACGTCACATAAACCGGACGTGTTTCTGACGCACCCAACACATTATCAGTTATCATTAAAAGAATACTAACATTTTTAAAACGGAAGGAGATAAACATATTAAAGCACTGAAATAAACATGTTTAATAAGTACTTTTTGAGCACATTAAACAATAATGTGGCAATAATGCCCATGATAATTTTGGTAATCAATAAGTGTGAGAGGAAATTTTCATATAGTTACATCCCCAGTTGTTACCCAAATTATCACGAGTATCATTATCACAGTATTGTTGAATGTGCTCAAAAAGTACTTTACTTATACACACTGAAATCTTTCAACCAAGTTATAAATAAATGATAAATGGGTTATACTTGTATAGCGCTTTTCTACCTTCAAGGTACTCAAAGCGCTTTGACAGTATTTCCACATTCACCCATTCACACACACATTCACACACTGATGGTGGGAGCTGCCATGCAAGGCGCTAACCAGCACCCATCAGGAGCAAGGGTGAAGTGTCTTGCCCAAGGACACAACGGACGTGACTAAAATGGTAGAAGGTGGGGATTGAACCCCAGGAACCAGCAACCCTCCGATTGCTGGCACGGCCACTCTACCAACTTTGCCACGCCAAGAAATGAAATGAAATTTTTTAATTAATTTGTAAAGGTTTTTGAGTGAGTTTTTTAGGATCAAGGCAAACTACTGCGATTTATGTGACGTCATACAAGTTCACTTTCTGTTGTAGACACCCCTGTATGTGTCGACATCCCCAGTTGTTACCAAAATTATCACGAGTAACATTATTATGACAGTATTGTTGAATGTGCTCAAAAAGTACTTTACTTATACACACTGAAATCTTTCAACCAAGTTTAGTTTGTTTTTAAATAATGAAATGAATAGGCACACTGTTCTTTCTTAGCAGAATTTTAAACAGGTTTATCTTTTTTTAAATTAATTTGTAAATCTTTTTGATTGAGTTTTTTAGGATGAAGGCAAACTACTGCGATTTATGTGACGTCACACAAGTTCACTTTCTGTTGTAGACACCCCTGTATGTGTCGTATTCTTCCGAGAATGGATCAATCACTGTTTCAAGAGAGCACAGCCTGCATGTTCAATGTGCAGAGATTAATAACTTAGTTGCTCAGACAGTAATGTGTTTTATACAAGTTTAGATTGAGGTATGTAGTTTCTTAATAGGGAAAGATGTCAATGTATCTTGTATCCATATTAGCATTCAAGCTATTAAGTGAGCCACTGCTAGCTGGTCTATCGGTTTATCAAAGTGCGGTTATCAATAATGGTTTTTAGATTTTAATTTATAACTGTATAATTAATCGTCTGGAGCTTTACCGCGGTTCACCATCATACCGTTTATCGTTACATCCTTTTTGCCCTTTTGAAGAGGATTAAAGTTCAGCTACAATTCTGGCGACTTCCTCAAAGTTCCCATATTATAGTATTTTTCTACAATTTTAAATCAATTACGGAGGTTTCACAATAGTGTATTGTGTATTGGCCTTAAATCATCTCAGAGCATTCAATCGATCGCAACTGGAATGGTTTGTTTTAGGAGACGTTTCGCCTCTCATCTGAATAGGCTTCATCAGTTTGTGCTCATAGACTTAGATTGGTCAGACTAGAACTGACCAATCGATTGCATGCCCTGAAATGACAATGACCTGGATGAATGAGAACATTCATGGACATGGTTTTATATAATTTCACAAAGTTTATCCTGTTAAACTTGAAGTACCGGTAGGTTAGATATGATTATTAAATATGTTTAAAATCAAGAGTAAGATTACTAATTTAGGGTTAACGTTAAAGTGGGCCCCAGGAACCTCTGTAGTGAAAAAGTTGGGCCCCGATGTCAAAAAGGTTCAGAACATCTGGTCTAAATCATATTTATTGGATATGCTTTTGTCTCAATTCAATGTAAGTTAAAGTGAATACCTTCTTGTGGTTCCTCAAAGTTGTAATGGTGCCATCTTTTTTGTATGATTTTAGGAAGCTAATCCAGCTTTGTACTCATCCATATAGACCAGGGGTCGGCAACCTTTACCACTCAAAGAGCCATTTTGACCCGTTTCACAAAATAAAGAAAACAATGGGAGCCACAAAAGTCTTTTGATATTTAAAATGAAATAACACTGCATACGTTTTTTTTTGCTTTGTGCTATGTATAAACCAGGGGTCTCAGACACGCGGCCCGCACCTTAATATGAAAAGTTAATGTTAGTGCGGCCCCCAAGTTTTATCATAATGCCGCTTGACAGCGTCATACTTGCCAACCCTCCCAATTTTTCCGGGAGACTCCCGAATTTCAGAGCAGCTATTCTCTCGAATGTCTACTGATTTTCACCCAAACAACAATAATAAGGGCGTGCTATGATGGCACTGCCTTTAGCGCCCTCTACAACCTGTACTAATAGCTTGCCAGCCCAGCCCCATGTTGTATGAGGCTTCTGTAGACACTCATGAGTGACTGCAAGGCATACTTGTTCAAACACCATACAGGTCACACTGAGGGTGCCCGTTTAAACAACTTTAACACTCTTACTAATATGCGCCACACTGTGAACCCACACCAAACAAGAATGACAAACACATTTCGGGAGAACATCCGCACCGTAACACAACATAAACACAACAGAACAAATACCCAGAATCCCTTGTATTCCTAACTCTTCCGGGCTACATTATACAACCCCGCTACCACCAAACCCCCTCCGCAGTGTTGGGGGGGGCGGGGTTTGGTGTGACCATGCCGGCACGCAGATAGCATGGTGTAAAAGCGGACGCGACGACATGTTGTACCGACGTGAAAAGTAGTGATTCAAGGTAGTGCCATCACGGCACGCCCTCAATATTGTTGTCCGGGTGAAAATCGGAGAAAGTTTGCCCCGGGAGATTTCCGGGAGAGGCACTGAAATCCGGTAGCCTCCCGGAAATATCTGGGGTGGTCGGCAAGTATGCAGCTGAGCCGCATCAGAGTGATCAAAGAGCCGCATGCGACTCCGGAGCCGCGGGTTGCCGACCCCTAATATAGACAAAACAGTCCTGTGTAAAATGCTGTGGACAAATAAACATGCAAATATTTATTTTATAGACATCAGAGCAGGGGAAGGGCATGCAATGAGTTGGAATAATAGACAATGCTCCGGGCAGCACTCTCTGCACAGCTGAGGCGGAGGAGGCTGTCCAACAGCAGAAACTCTGATCTCCACGTAGTATGTTCGCCAATCTGTGAAGTGACTGTTAAAAAAAAAAAGGCAAAACACAGTGTTCAAAGGCATCCAAAACTCTGTGCAAGCTCACGCCTAAATGCATCAACCTTATGATTTCTTATGTTTAACAGGGGTGTCCAACATTTATAAGTGAGAAAAGTGGAAAGACATCATAATTCCCCTTTAAGGAGTCGGACAGTAGGACACTAACATTAGCAACACCAACATAGATATGGGAAGTATATTGCTAGCATTACAGTCACATTGAAGGTAGAAAAGCGCTATGCAAGTATAACCCATAACCCATTTTAACAACAGCATCATGCTGAATTAGCCTATACGCTAAGAAAATGTATTTGTAGAGCATCATGCTTTAAATTAAGATGCGTAGCAAAGCCTGCTTTATGCTCAAACCATTAGTCTCTGCTAGCCACTAGCTATCTAGCAACAGTTTTATGTAAAAGGGGGAGTGCTTGCCAACCTACCTATGAAAAAGTAGTTAACTAGATCATGAGAAAACAAATAATAATAATAAAAAACAAGTGCCATTAAAATGTTTATTTTTTACTAGTACTAATAAATACGTATTGGTAGTTAAGAAATGACTGTTATCTATAGCCGATGAGTTACAGGCCTCATACTACAGTAATATTACTTTGATTACGGTTTGTTTTGACATTGTATAGTCTCTTATGAGTCATTATTTCATTAATAAACAGTCTGATTTGAGTATTTGTTGATCATTTACTCATTTTCCCGGTCTGCATTGTCGCCAGCTACTAATGTTGGTAAGATTACTCTAAAGGTTAAAGGTTTTTTTGTATGCTAAAAAGATATTCAATCAACAAGCAAGCCAAAATATGTTAATACTGTGCCTGGTTATATTCTGAGTTAAAGTAAGGGGTTGATTGTGTAATGTGTATCTTTAAGCTGAAAAAGACACTTAAGTAAAATGTGTGTGCCTACATAGTCATTATCTTATTAGGACTTAGCACGATTATCAATCCAGGCACCAGAATAACAGAATTATGTTTTCCAACTCTAGCTGCAGAACCTGGGTGTCAACCCAGCCAACATTGGGTTCAGCTATCTGACCATGGAGTCAGACAAGTTTATCTGCATTAGAGAGAAAGTGGGCGAGCAGAACCAGGTGGTGATTGTGGACCTGTCCGACCCAACCAACCCCATCAGGAGACCTATCTCTGCTGACAGCGCCATCATGAACCCCACCAGCAAGGTCATTGCCTTGAAAGGTACGTGCCACATTTAATGTAGTCTGCTGCACTGCTGCCTAAAAATTGCGGCTTTAAACCAACAACAATATTTGTGTTTATCTATCCAGAATCATGATGTCTGTATGCTATTTATGTAGCTTTAGCCTGAACAGATTAATCTACTACAAATGCTGTGGGAAGGTCACAGTCATGTAGTGACTAATGTTCTAATGTCATTAGTGTCAAAAATGTATCAAGATTGACGCTAAGTGCACTCAGTTCTACCACCTGAATGTATAAAATGATTGTTAGAAATTGATTTTGTGCCACACAGTGCTCACACACAAGCACTAATCAAAATTATTTTCATCTCCCCAAGGGGATAATAAGTTCTTGTTTACCCACTCCCCTTCATCTGTTTTAGGTCTTTATCGTGACTGACCTTTTTTTTTTGCTCTTTCTCTCCCTGGCTTTTTTTCCTTATTCAGACGGTGAGTTGCTTGCTATCTGTCTGCCCGCCTGGCGCTCTGTGATGATGACAGTAAACTTGCCTCTCACATAAAAGCTTGCAAAATACCTGTCTCAAGTTCAGTGTTACGTTGGCTTCCAATCAATCAAAAGGGAGACCACTGTTTAGGAAATACACACACACACACACACACACACACACACACACACACTGGCTGCACATTGCCTCAACATAACTTGTTGACACTACCCTTTTACGAAAACTAACTTGTGTTAGCATGAACTGATGTGTGCTGCTAGAGTGAATGTGTGGCATCTAATCTTGGCAAACTTGGCAAACTGTCACTCCTCCAGCAATCACCTGAATCATGACCTCACTTGCATGGTAGGTAATTTTAGTTGAAATAGCATTTGTTGGATGCCACATTTATGCGTGGGGAATTTCTTTGTTTATTTTTTATTGACATTTTTTTTTTTAATTGGACACCACATTTAGATACCAAATATAGATTAAAGAGCTACAATGGTATATTACAGCACATTTAGACAGCACATAACAATAGTACTCATTTGAAATGCTCAAATCTTAGCTAATTGCAAAGATGTAGGAGTGTTTAGCCTCACTCGCTTTTCTTTCAGAACCATAATCCTAATGATTATGAACCGAGTTAGGTATTTGAATACATTATTACTCTATTCATCCATCTCCATGTTTTGAATCAAGGTTAGATATTTTAAACTGCCACATAATCTTCCTGTGAACAAGTAAAGGTATCACTTCATCAAAAGCTGATTGTTAAACATTGTTAAATATCACATTTTATTTTGCAGTTTAAATATATATGCTTGTGCTGCCTGCTTATTGACCTCATCTTTTTACTGCGCTGCCCCACAGCTGCTAAGACTCTGCAGATCTTTAACATAGAGATGAAGAGCAAGATGAAGGCTCACACAATGACTGAAGAGGTCATGTTCTGGAAGTGGATATCGGTAAATACCGTTGCCTTGGTGACGGACACGGCCGTCTATCATTGGAGCATGGAAGGGGATTCCCAACCAAGCAAAGTATTCGATCGGCACGCCAGTCTAACAGGATGTCAGATTATTAACTACAGAACTGACGAACAACAGAAGTGGCTGCTGTTGATAGGGATTTCTGCACAGGTAACTGTGTACTTGTTCATGACACAAAAATGTCCTGTATAACAAGTGGAATGTTTGTACAATCTGGGATTCCTTACCTATTTTCTGATAACACCCTTTCTCCTTTATTTAACTTAAAGGTGCTGTTTGCAACACTTACACAGATACCTGGAGGGCACCAACATTCCAACATATTTTACACAGTATATCTCGCCCTTTTATGGCTTCTAGTACGTAATGATGTAATTAGGTACGTACCCCGTAACTGCGTGGGTTCCCTCCGGGTACTCCGGCTTCCTCCCACCTCCAAAGACATGCACCTGGGGATAGGTTGATTGGCAACACTAAATTGGCCCTAGTGTGTGAATGTGAATGTGAGTGTGAATGTTGTCTGTCTATCTGTGTTGGCCCTGTGATGAGGTGGCGACTTGTCCAGGGTGTACCCCACCTTCCGCCCGATTGTAGCTGAGATAGGCTCCAGCGCCCCCCCGCGACCCCGAAGGGAATAAGCGGTAGAAAATGGATGGATGGATGGACATAACACATGCACGTGCATTAGCTTTGGGTGTTTTTAGCTATCAATAGCAATTTGGATAGTTAGTGTTAGCTGTCATTTGATGTATATTCTATCATAACAACAACGTGACTGCGAATTCTTTGTTGCTCCTTTTGGACGGCTTTTGTATGTGTGCATGCGCTTCCTGCGCGTATGTGTTGATGAGACCAGGTGAGTGACCGCCGTGAACGCTAATAATTTTATTCGGGCCGGTAAAAATTTATTACATAAACTTTGTAATTGTGAAAAATATAGGGCATTGTCAAATAAATTTGTTCTGTTAAACCATTAATGATAACATAAGCTAGCCGGTGGTGTTCTTGTTATATTTTTTGCTTTGTAAAATATTACTGTGAGGAAGTTGCAAACAGCACCTTTAAGCAGATATTAATTCAGTAAGTCTGACGGAATGGAAATACCAAATAAGCGACGGCATGGATGTCAAGCAGATACTATTTTATTTTTTCTCCCTGTTTGAAAGAGCAGGAAGAGGAGATTCAGCAATTTGCTATGCATTGTCTGATGCTTTTGTCTGCCTGTCCTTGTAGCAAAATCGTGTGGTTGGGGCAATGCAGCTGTATTCCGTGGAGAGAAAAGTGTCCCAGCCAATAGAAGGTCACACTGCTGCATTCGGAGAGTTTAAGGCAGAGGGGAACGGCAAACCGTCCACTCTCTTCTGCTTTGCTGTGCGCACACAAGCTGGAGGGAAGGTGAGGAGCTTTTGAACATTGCACAAGGATGTAATAAGTCTATAACAAACAATGGTTTTAACATCAAGAACACTATCACCATTATTTGGATGAAATCTTGTTTTCTTTCTTGTGGTTGTCTCCCTTTTGTGGTTGTATGATAATGTGTTGAAAATTCATCCAGCTGCACATTATTGAAGTTGGTCAGCCACCTGCAGGAAACCAGCCATTTGCTAAGAAAGCAGTGGATGTGTTTTTCCCCCCTGAGGCCCAGACAGATTTTCCTGTAGCTATGCAGGTATGTAGTCAAAGGCTTTTCCATTGCACAGTGCCACCTTGGGCAAGCTCTACTGTTGTTTATTCGAGCGGAGTCTGGGGGCAGCAGGAAAACAGACCGCTGCAACAAATTTGAGACCGTGAAGCAGGGGTCGCCAACCCGTCAATCACGATTGATTAGTCGATATTTTCGACTCTACTGTTATAATATTAGAAAAAAAATATTGTACTGATATGACATCAATGCCACCCCACCTGGAGGTGGCCAAACAGACCCGCCAAGGAGCACATATTTTAACTCCTGAACACGCTCGCACTCCTTGCCTGTCTTCGGCCTCACATCCCGCCCAGCTCAACACAGCGGCCCCATCCCCGAGCGTGGCCCCACAACTCGTCTAGTAAACACACATTGCATGACAAGCATACCTAAAAAAAATCATCGAGCTGCAGTAATATATTAAAGACTGAAATATACTCTTTGAGATATATACATATATATATATATACTGTATGTATGTATATACTGTATATATGTATGTATATATATGTGTGTGTGTGTGTGTATATATATATATATATATATATATATATATATATATATATATATATATATATATATATATATATATATTACCTATTTGGCACAGTGGTAGATATTGCCTTAGTTCATGCCTGAGACCAGGGATTTCAAACTCGAAAAGGTTGGCGACCCCTTCTGTAGAATATAATATTACTAACTTGACCTCACCACTATGGCTCTGTTTGGTATGCTTGAAACTATTGGCTACTCAAAGTACCTGGTAGTACCTGATTTTGCCAATGGAAAAGTATCCATATGAAGTAGAGTTGTGCTATGAAGTTGAAAAGGGATTTAAGGTCTTCTTTAGTATTCAATAGTCTCCCTTTTGTTTTCTCCTCAGATTGGAAGTAAACATGGTGTGATATATTTAATCACCAAGTACGGTTACATTCACCTGTACGACCTAGAGTCAGGAGTGTGCATCTACATGAATAGAATCAGCGCTGAAACCATTTTTGTCACATCGCCTCATGAAGCCAACTCGGGAATTATCGGTGTCAACAAGAAGGGACAAGTGAGAAAATATATCATGGCCATAACAAAATGTATCATCTTAAAAACACATTTGATCATCCTTCTTAGACCTGCGTTTGTGGTATGTCCATTTAGGTATTGTCAGTATGTGTTGAAGAAGACAATATTGTCAACTACGCCACCAACGTCCTCCAGAATCCCGACCTGGCCTTACGAATGGCTGTGAGATCCAACCTTGCTGGTGCTGAGGAGCTTTTTGCCAGGAAGTTCAACACATTGTTTGCCCAGGGAAGTTATTCTGAGGCAGCAAAGGTAGCTGCGTCTGCACCAAAGGTTAGTGTAAATGTTACAAAAAAAATGTATGCTTATATGGTGGAACCTCCAAATCCGTAAAATATTTGTAGGCCTCTCAAAGATTAGTTCCTCCGTTGTGTTTTCAATTTGTTTTAATTAATATGTTACAAACACGAAAGGTTATACAGTACTACTGATGATAAAGAGGAAAAATGTGATGATTACCATAGAATCGTACAGGCCAGAGTGCAATTTGGCCAAAGCGACCCTTTTCTTTATCGTTTTCTGCTGGCTATGTCTTCCCGCTTGTGACTCAATATCAACTGGACTGCATCTGTTTTTTCTTCGGGATGGACCCAGTGTCACACAGCACGTGTGCTCGTTAATCGTGCATAAGTGTGTGAATGGGTAAATGTGGAAATACTGTCAAAGCGCTTTGAGTACCTTGAAGGTAGAAAAGCGCTATACAAGTATAACCCATTTATCATTTATCATTTATAAAAAAAAGTCCCGCTAAAGGAAACTTGTGTTAACTCATTATTGCATTAACTTTAACAGCCTTAGTTAATATGAAATAAATCATCTCCAGTTTAAATCTCCCAAAGGTTAATTAATATTTACATTTATATGACAAGTCACGGTCCACTTCCTAAGCACTGTACCTATATCACCAGCTGGTAACGTAATGATAAATAGTGGTAAAATTGCCAAAGATGACTTTTGCCGTTTAAAATTGTCATTATTGTAAAAGCATGATTGACTACTGCACATTGAAAAACTCATGATGATATTGCGCATTTCCTGAAGAAAGAAAGCGGTTGCGTGCCAATCGCTGGCGAGCCAAAATGCTAACATGAATACAAGACACATTAACATCTTCCCAATTACAAACGTCATGCCCCATCTAAACTTGTATAAACACATTAGTCTGTGAACAACTCAGCTATTCAATTATGCACGTAGAACCTTTCTTCGGACACAGTGGTAGGTCCGTGTATGGACGTGTCTAGAACAGGAAGTGAACCCACATTGCACGTGAAGTCACATAAACCAGAAGTGAAACATGCAAACCCCCATTTTGCTTTTATTATTAAGAAACACTCTAAAATCTTTACAAATTAAAACGGAAGAAGATAAACATATTTAAACACTCTAATAACATAATGTCTCTTAACAAGCCAGATTATTTATTTATATAAAAAAGCTTGGTTAAAAGATTGCAGCTTGTGTATATAGGGCTGCAACAATTCATCGATTAATTTGATTAAATCGATTAAAGAAAATAATCCATTTGTATTTTGTTGCTTCAATTATTCGTTTAATAAACGGTGCATCAACAAAGTATTGAGCATTGAGTTAATACTTATGTACAAGTGATTTTTTAGTTTTAAATTTGCAAAATTAAAGAAACAAAACCTTTTCACATTGTCATGGGGTATTGTCTGTAGAATTCTGAGGGCTAAAATTAATTTATTCCATTTTGTAATAAGGCTGTAACATAACAGAATGTGGAAAAAGTGAGGTGCTGTGAAAGCTTTCTAGATGTACTGTATTGGTGATGTAGCTCGCACTGCAGGTGATGTGGCCTGTGTGTCTCTGTCTGTGTGTGTGTGTGCGTGCCGATAGAGGGGAAAAAAGGGCATAGAGGAAACAAAAGACCTGGGGCCGTATTTATCAAGCTTCTTAGAGTGCCATTTTACACTTAAGTCCTGAAAATTTGCGAAATTTAGTCCTACTCTCAAACTTAAGAATAAAAGCTTTTTATCAACGTTCTTAAGTCTAAGAATCACTCCTACTCTCCACGATATTTAAGAGACCTTCAGAGGTGTCTTAAGTGGTTAGGAGTTGCCAGCAGGGGATGGTACTGAGGCGAGAGACGTGCGTGAACGTTCATCTTTGTTTGATAACGAGCAGCTGATCAAACGGTATCGTTTAGACAGAGCAGGTATTTGTCACAGATTTAATAATTTTCGATTCCTTGTTGATTTCTGCATGTGGCTGCAGTGGACTAGTATATATAGAGCCACCCACACCAGTTTCAAATTAGTTGCCTAATTAATGAATTGGAAAGAAAATTTTATGAGAGTAGTGTATGTGTGTGGCACACACATACGCTAGGTTACAGCATGTGAGGTGAGTGATGTCAGTGAGAGTGTGGGCGAGAGAAGAGAGGGAGCGGTATTGTGAGTGCGAGCGGGGACTAGTTTGTTTTGTGTTGGATTGGCTGTGTGCAAGCAATCAATAAAGCAAGATTTGCAACTAATCGCCGGACTCATCATTCACTCTAAAGTTGTCCGCTGTGGAGACCCACTGCCGGGTAAAGTGAAGGGTGTTGCCCCGAGCATACATCCTGGAGAAGTGTCTCCCCTGCCTCTGTTACGGTCTGGGAGCAGGAAGCAGGAAAGGTGCAACAAAAAGGAAACATTTATTTTTGATTCATTGCCAATATTGTTTGTTTGTTTTGTATTATTTTGTAGTTTATTGTCAAAATATACACTCCCATTGTCCACTTAAATATTTCTAAGATATTTCTTTATTCTTAGACAAGGGATTCCCTTCCGTGATTGGTCATTTCTATGGACACAGAAATTACGTCACCTAAAATTCCGTTTACGGCACATAGTAATGTCGTAATTCAGCTCTGAGTGTGACACTAAAGATTCAGTCCTACACTTCGCTGAAAGTGTGAGTAAGACGCTTGATAACTAACTTTTAAGTGCAGCTTTCAGCGAAGAATTTATTTACTCTTAAGTCAACTCTTAGCAGACTTCTTAGGAGTAATTCTAAGAAGCTTGATAAGTACGGCCCCTGCTTTGTGAACATTTAAAACGGAAAAACCGATATAGTGGTAAAATGTTTGCACTGTCAAACGGAGCTGGCTTTTCTCAATTGCACTACATCGATGATGCAGCACATTGAAAAAAAGCACTTTGTATATGCCGTATTTTTCGGACTATAGGTCGCAGTTTTTTTCATTTCTGGATGCGACTTATACTCAGGAGCGACTTATGTGTGAAATTATTAACACATTACCGTAAAATATCAAATAATATTATTTAGCTCAGTCAAATAAGAGACTAGACATATAAGATTTCATCGGATTTAGCGATTAGGAGTGACAGATTGTTTGGTAAACATATAGCATGTTCTATATGTTATAGTTATTTGAATGACTCTTACCATAATATGTTACGTTAACATACCAGGCACGTTCTCAGTTGGTTATTTATGCGTCATATAACGTACACTTATTCAGCCTGTTGTTCACTATTCTTTATTTATTTTAAATTGCCTTTCAAATGTCTATTCTTGGTGTTGGGTTTTATCAAATAAATTTCCTCCAAAAATGCGACTTATATATGTTTTTTTCCTTCTTTATTATGCATTTTCGGCCGGTGCGACTTATAGTCCGAAAAATACGGTACATGTAGTGGCATGTGGGCATCTGCAGTTTGTATGCTAATGCTATCAAGTTGTTTGTGCAAAATTAAACACGACTCCTCCGATTATTAACCTTTTTCAAATGTTTATATGTTAAAAAGATTGTCACTCAACTTATCATACTTTTATTATAGTCTTTTTTAATTTTTTAATTTTTTATTACGTTGTTCATCTGGCTACACTGTTTTATTTTTACTATTTTGAAGTTGTTCATTTTTAATATAAGTAATATGCCAATGTAAATGTGCAATTTCAATGTTATACTGCCTACATTTTGTTTGTAATTTTATTTTCAATTATATTTCTAAAAATCGCATAAAGGCTATATAACGTGCTTTATTCGATTTCTGGATTAATGGAACACATTCATCGATAGATTACTTGACTGCTAAAATAATCGATAGGTGCAGCTCGATGTCCCTTAAGTACTTTTTCAGCACATTTAATAATACCATGATAATAATAACTGTGAACTGGAATATTACATTTTCATATTGTTAAATCCCTACTGTCATCAAATGTTAATTTATTTTTACATCTTAATGGTGGTTGAAAATGTTACATAATTCAACTTTGCCTGTGCACTCAAAACAACTTGTATAATGACGACAGTTTGACCCTGCAACAGAAACAACAAAAAGTTAGATATTTTTTAAATATTGTGTAGGACCTTAGATGTGCCATTGTATATACTATGCTTGTGTTTGATTTTCAGTTAGCATTTTTGTGGTGTGTGTTTGATTGATTTATTATGTATTGTTTTCTTCCTGGTGTTTTTTCTTTTCACAAAACACCCATTTGATTCCATTTTTCTCAGGGTGTTTTGCGGACAGCAGAGACCATTCGTAAATTCCAGAGTGTGCCAGCCCAACCAGGTCAGGCTTCTCCACTGTTGCAGTACTTTGGTATATTGTTGGACCAGGGTCAGCTCAACACATTTGAGTCGTTGGAGCTGTGCAGGCCTGTCCTGCAGCAGGGCCGCAAGCAACTCCTGGAGAAGTGGTTGAAGGAGGACAAGGTAAGACTGGACATACAGAAGGGTCCTTATCTTTCCACGAGCACATCATTACATATTTATATGTCATTTAAATGTTTTTGCTATTTATGTGTTGCAGCTGGAGTGCTCAGAGGAGTTAGGAGATCTAGTAAAAGCATGTGACCCAACCCTTGCGCTTAGTGTGTACCTCAGAGCTAATGTCCCCAACAAGGTCATTCAGTGCTTTGCTGAGACAGGCCAATTCCAGAAGATAGTCCTGTATGCCAAAAAGGTAACCCCAACCAATGCATACACCTATTGTGTATTACTGTAAGTACATAGGATCCAGTAATTCAGTGGAATTACTTTTGAATCCTCTCAGCATATCTGCATTTTTCATGTTTTACTTGAAAGTCCTCTACACTTCCGTAGGTTGGTTACACCCCTGATTGGGTGTTTTTGCTGAGGAATGTGATGCGTGTCAATCCGGACCAGGGACTGCAATTTGCCCAGATGCTGGTCCAGGACGAAGAACCGCTGGCCAACATCAACCAGGTGAACATGTCATCTCATACAAATACTCCTTCGCGCTGTGTTTGAAACACATCTGCACATACCCTCAAACACAAAGTAGCCAATGTGGGAGCTTCCGTCTGTTGTTATTCCAGATGTGCCAGCAATGCCAAGAATTCACTGAGTCTGTAACCCTCTCCTCCTTTTTCAAGCCACACCATCTCTTTGCTTAGCTCCAGATTCTCTCAGTTAATAGATTTATTGTGCAAAGCAAGCCCCCTAGCCACATTTCAAGCCGGTGGACTTAGTTAGGAATCCGTGTCGGTTTCAAGACTTGGAAGTTTAACACTCAATATTCATTTCCTGCCTTGTTGTGTTAGAAGTAATGGTCATTGTCACACACAAGATGCTTGGACTGATTGCGGGTTGATGTGTGTAAGTACACACAGTTGTGCTTTACTAGGTTCTGCACAGGCTATTGTTACGACTCTGATGCAGAAATTACCTGCCTTTGCTGCATGCGCAAATCATCTTAGGAAAGTTGTTAATTGCTATATGTCAGTGGGTTTGTATTTGTGTTTATGGCACAAATACAGGCACTAATGAGAGCACCAGTATATTTGGTGTTAGCAATATTTTTAGTTTAGAAGTCAGTTTAAAATGTGAATTACCGCCAATGTACAATGTAAGCATGTGTCAGGACTAACGTGGGCAGTGTGCTACTCTTAAAATTGTACAAATTCACAAAACCTTTTCAGTGAGAGAATCTCAAATGAGGTAACTAACTGTGCCCCCTGTTTTTTGTTTACTGTTGCTTGTAGATTGTAGATGTTTTCATGGAAGGCAACCAGATCCAGCTATGCACATCTTTCCTGTTGGATGCTCTAAAGAACAACCGCCCAGCTGAAGGCCACTTACAGACACGCCTGCTTGAGATGAACCTTATACATGCGCCGCAGGTTACCATCCTAACTCCGATATGACAGCCTTATCCATCATTTGCTTTAACCATGCAAAAACATTTTAGGTAGCAGATGCTATCTTGGGGAACCAGATGTTCACACACTACGACCATGGCCACGTTGCTCAGCTGTGCGAAAAAGCTGGCCTTCTGCAGAGAGCTCTGGAACACTACACTGACCCTTATGATATCAAACGAGCTGTGGTGCACACGCATCTTCTCAACCCTGAGGTACTCCCAGAGAAGGATAGTTTTTGATTCATGGACACTTTTTTAGATGCTGGGTGAAACCTAAAGGGTTTACCTTTCACCTTGTTTCCCACTGATTTTGCTGACAGTGGCTGGTGAACTTCTTTGGCTCTCTGTCGGTGAACGACTCCTTGGAGTGTTTGAGAGCCATGCTATCGGCCAACATTCGGCAGAACCTGCAGCTTTGTGTGCAAGTGGCGTCCAAGTATCACGAGCAGCTGGGGACTCAGGCCCTCATGGAGCTCTTTGAGTCCTTCAAGAGTTATGAGGGTAGGTTCACAGTTCATATTGTGTGTGGGAATCTGTGCTAATTGCCAGAGCTGACGTATGTCATTCCACCCTCTGTTCTGTTTCTATTTAAGGCTTGTTTTACTTCCTTGGCTCGATTGTGAATTTCAGCCAAGAACCCGACGTTCACTTCAAGTACATCCAGTCAGCCTGCAAGACAGGACAAATCAAAGAAGTGGAGAGAATCTGCAGAGAGAGCAACTGTTATGACCCAGAGAGGGTTAAGAATTTTCTCAAGGTAAAACGTTTCTCATTATTTTCCATTCTTATTAAATGATAAATGTTTCATACTCTAACCAACACAATGTGCCTCCCCTTATTAGGAAGCCAAGCTGACAGACCAGCTTCCTCTTATTATTGTGTGTGACCGCTTTGACTTTGTCCACGACTTGGTGCTCTACCTCTATCGCAACAGTCTGCAAAAATACATCGAAATCTACGTACAGAAAGTAAGTGACAGTCGACTATTTCACAATTTTTTGACTGTTTGTGATCACCAAAATATTTTTATATGTATGTCTTAAATGATTTATATATCATTTATCCACATTTTTATAAAGTTTATCCTCATTAGCATCACAGCTAAGTTGTAGCTTATCCCAGCTAACAGAAGAGGGGGTACACACTTCAACAGGTAAACCCTAGACTGGTTGAGGATTTATACAATTAGACTAAAAACATAAAATATTGAAGTTTTTTCCTCATAGATTTAACGTCAAAATGTTTTTTGAGCAAATAATTTTCTGGAATTTTTGGTACGTTTCCAGTAGCAGAAATAACCGTACAATGTCCCTTTGGTTGTCTACAACGATGCTTTCTAGGTAAAGGGAACCTATGATGTTTTGCCTCTTTTCTGACTTACAGTATGTTGTTAAAATGTTGGATACTCGAGATAAACAATGCTAAAGCGTTGAATCATTGCACGCAGATTTGAATGCCTCTGAACACTGTGTTTTGTCTTTTTTGACAAATGTACTAAAGTGAGCATTTCTAGTTCATGCTCCCTGCCTGGCCCATCCTTTCTGCTAATCTCTACTGCCGATGCCTGAAGCCTCCGGTGTTAATTATTCTCGTTTCATGCTTTCCTGCTTGCCCTGATGTCGGTAAAATACTGTAAATACTTCAGTGTTTATTTGTCTACAACATTTTAAACATGGACCAGTAAGTACAATTTGGATTAGTTGATAAAATACTCTAAAAAGACAGCAACATTTCAACATTTCATATTGGTTTGCGGAAACACGAAAGAATGTAGGATAAAGTATTATTTTCATCTCATCGTGGCATGTGCACAATATCATCAACGTGCGACATGCAGTGAGATAAATGCTGGCTGTTTTTATGAAGCTTTATTGTTCCGAGAGTGGGCAAGTGTACTTAATGTTGTGACTGGCAAATGTATATATTGTTTATATGTTTATTTTTGACAGTGACTGAAAAAAAATAGTGGAGATATTTGTCTTCAAGATATAAATTTAACAGTGTGCATTTTGAAAAGTTAAATTCCAATACTTTTAAAGAGGGTAGGGTTTCATTTGCAATTTAGATAAGCTTCCATACACGAACCGTTTGCAGACAGACTCAAAAAAAGGGTTGTAAATGTGACTGTGGAGCAAAATTTAAGAAAAAATAACACCAAAGAATATCGAATACATGGTATCTAGACCACAAAGAAGTATGTTAAATGTAAATTACAATCATCATAGGTTAAATTATCAGTCAATTATTTCAGTAGTAGAGGAGTTTTCTGCCTTTCATGTAGGTTTTGCGTGGCTCGGGTGGTAGAGCGACCATGCCTGCAACTTGAGGGTTCCAGATTTGATCCAAGCTTCCGCCATCACTAGTCACGTCTGTTGTGTCCTTGGGAAAGACACTTCACCCTTGCTCCTGATGGGTCGTGGTTAGGGCCTTGCATGGCAGCTCCTGCCATCAGTATGTGAATGTGTGTATGAATGGGTGAATGTGGAAAGAGTGTCAAAGCGCTTTGAGTACCTTGAAGGTAGAAAAGCGCTATACAAGTCTAATCTATTGACCATTTACCATATAAACCAAGATTAAAACTTTCCAAAAACCTTTTTCAGGTTAATCCCAGTCGATTGCCAGTAGTAATAGGAGGCCTGCTGGATGTGGACTGTGCAGAGGATGTCATTAAGAACTTGATAATGGTGGTCAGAGGGCAGTTTTCCACTGATGAGCTTGTAGGGGAAGTGGAGAAGAGAAACAGGTAAGAAGCTGCCTTTAATTCAGGGTTGCAATCTTTTCCCACTGAGTGCTACATACGGACAAACTTAGTGATGTGGGAGCCATCGTGAGTTTTTGCATTTAAGATGCTAAAACCAATCCATGCTATTTGAAGAAAACATTGACACACCTTAACTTGTTATAACATGTTGGTGACTAAGCAAATTATTGTGCAGTGGTTATGAGTTTTCGTACGTACCACTGTTCGAAAGGTGTGTTAAAAAAAGTGTTATAAGTATATCATATATACCGGTAAATTTACAACGCTTTAAATTCTCGCAGCCTCCTGTTTTCAACGAAAATGTTGGCTAAAAGTTTTGTTTCATCAACATACTGCCTAGCATTGCACATAGGGTGCCTAAACAAAGTTGACACCCGTTGGTGACTCAGTCTTGACCTTATAATTAACACACACAAACTGATTTCGTAATGTCTTATTTACAAACCATGCCTGTGTTAGTGTCTCAATAGCGTTGGATAGCTCTTTTTGACAAAGCAGCTCATTTTGACATAACATCGCCTCTCAACCCCTTTCCTCAGAAGTAATTTTCCCCAGCCCCTCTATAATATCATAACTGGTTGACGCTATAGTTTTATGCTAACGCGGTGACAAATATTCTCAATAAAATGTGTTTAATCTAGGGGCGTAACTATGAATTTTATAACTGAAAAATGAAATAATAAAAACTCAAACCAACAAGATCATGGATTATATTTTTATTTGCTATACAGGTTAAAACTTCTATTGCCATGGTTAGAGTCACGAATACATGAGGGCTGCGAGGAACCGGCCACCCACAATGCTCTGGCCAAGATTTACATTGACAGCAACAACACGCCTGAACGCTTTCTGAAAGAAAACCCGTTCTACGACAGCGCCGTGGTTGGACGCTACTGCGAAAAGAGGGACCCTCACCTGGCCTGTGTGGCTTATGAAAGAGGCCATTGTGACATGGACCTCATCAAGGTAAGAACTTGGAGTAACACTGCAGTCCATATACTTTACAGTATTTCATAACGTTGAGTTCACCCCTCACATTTTAGCAACCATTTACCGTATTTACAGTACCTCTTTAACAAGACCCTTGTCATCTTGGAGGTATGTTTTTAATCGTTACCATGTTGGAAAACTGCCATGTGGCCCAGTTTCCCAAGGGAGAGGATCATGCTCTGCTTCACAGTGCCACAATGCATGTTGGAATTCATGTGTCCTCCAATAAACCTCAGCTCCGCAGTGCTAGCTGCACTCATGCAGCCCCACTGTAGACACAAAGCAATTATCTGGGTACCCACTGGTGTTGCCTGCTATTTAGGCATTCATGGCTGTGTTGTTTTTTTCAGTGGATCGTAAATTATACTGCTTTACAAGCTGTACACTGACTACACTAATATCCAAGTTTGTTTTCTTAAGTATTGTCTTTTAAGAAGATATTCTAAAATAATATTGCTTTTAATACTTTTGTGAGATACTTTAAATTAGAAAGAGAAAACATTGTGCTTTATCGTTTATACATCTAGACACTTTTGTTTTTCTAGGTGTGCAACGAGAACTCGTTATTCAAGAGTGAGGCTCGTTATTTGGTACGGCGGAGAGACCCCGAACTTTGGGCTAATGTGTTAGAAGAAAACAACCCCTACAAGAGGCAACTCATCGATCAGGTCAGTCTGCTTGGCGGCATTGCTTAGTGGATAGAATGGCCATCTTACAGCCGGAGGGTTACTGGTTCCAGCTCATGTCAAGGTGTCCCCAAGCAAGACACTGAATCCCTGCATTGCAGCTTTGCCATCAGTGTGTGAATGTGTGTGTCAATGGGTGAATGGGATGTATAATGCAAAGCGCTTTGCATATTATTCCGGGAATAGCAAAGTGCTATATAAATACATTTACCATTTTGCTTCAAGTGGTTCATGGTTTTTCATTAATTACACTTAATTATATACACTAGTTTGTTCATTGCTTTTGTCTCTTTCAGGTGGTACAAACTGCTTTGTCAGAGACCCAAGACCCAGAGGAGGTATCGGTCACAGTCAAGGCATTCATGACTGCCGACCTGCCCAACGAGCTGATTGAACTGCTGGAGAAGATTGTGCTTGATAGCTCTGTTTTCAGTGAACATAGGTTCAAACGACTTTACTTTCACATTTTAATAATTTACCCAAAATGTAGAATTTGTTCAATAATCCTTTTTCGTCGTGTGACTCATTCTCCAGAACCTTCAAAACCTTCTAATTTTGACCGCCATCAAGGCGGACCGCACTCGCGTGATGGAGTACGTCAATAGACTTGACAACTACGATGCCCCCGACATTGCTAATATTGCTATCAGCAATGAACTCTTTGAGGAGGCATTTGCCATTTTCAAGAAGTTTGACGTGAACACGTCAGCCGTACAGGTATTTGGATTTTGTTTTGATAAAAGTCTCTTTGAAAACCTTTATTGTGCATTTTTAATTGAAACAAAACTTTGTACTAATATCATAGCATGTCACAGCACCTGCTCATACAATACAAAAGGTAACATTGGTGCCAAATATAATAAAGGTAGCATTTTGACCCCTTGTTTCAGCACAGCTTTATTGTAGTGGCCTTTACTGCAAATTAGTTTAACCATCTGTCTTCTCACAACGATGCCAAATACACTAAAGCTTGCATTCCAGACTGCTGCCCGGATACAGAAAATGGCCCACTTAAAGCTTTTTAGGTGCAACCTTTAAGTGTTTTGGTAGAAAGTAGACAAAAAAAACGTGACAAACGCAATGAATGTCTTTAGAACTGTGTTGTGAATATAACGGAAACGAGTCGATATAACTTTGGGCTTCATTTACCAGCACTTCTTTTACATTTCACCAAATAACAAAATTTTTAGTAGCAACATCTACATATCTAGTATAATTAATACATACAGATATATATGGTTTTTCATCTTACAACAGGTGGGAGTTTTGAATTGGTGTTTTAGTTATTTTTTTACTTGGTGGGAAAATGTCATTCTCCCAATTCTCCGGAATGCAGCATTAATTGTGCAAGCCACTCTTGGTGTAAATTATGTGATACGTTGAAAATGTAACCTAAATATTTACTGTCACCTGCTCTCGTTTAGGTTTTAATAGAACACATAAGCAACCTGGATCGAGCCTATGAGTTTGCAGAGCGCTGCAATGAGGCTGCAGTGTGGAGCCAATTAGCTCGGGCCCAGCTGCAAAGAAATCTGGTTAAAGAGGCCATTGACTCATACATTAAAGCAGTGGACCCCTCAGCCTACATGGAGGTTGTTAATGCTGCCAGCAAGAACGGTAAGCCTTTTTTGGGGCTTCTCTTCAGTTTTTAACCACACTGGTATTTATATTTGAGGTGCTGTCTTGCAGATAACTGGGAAGATTTGGTGAAATTCCTGCAGATGGCTCGTAAGAAAGCACGGGAATCCTACGTGGAGACAGAGCTGCTCTTTGCTTTGGCTAAAACAAATCGTCTGGCTGAGCTGGAAGAGTTTGTCAGC